>NW_007252255.1:890797-1142834 GCF_000164805.1 Carlito syrichta | reverse complement strand
GGGGGGGGGGGGGGGGGGGGGGGGGGTTGTGAAGGGAAAGACCATAGTATGGCAAAAAGAGCACAGAGCTGAGAGCAGTTTTAGACCTGAATCCATGCTCAATAACTAGCTTGCTGGGTGATCTCGGGAAAAGCCCCTTTGCCTCTCTGTTCCATTGGCTGTAAAGGACAACACTGGATTAAACCATCTCGGATGTAACTCTCAGGTGAGGCCTCTGGGAATCTATGTACTTCCTACTAAAGGTCTTTCCTGAAGAAATGCATTTTGCCCAGCTTGCAAATCTCAGGATTGTACCTCATGTTAGGTTCTCGGTTCCTCCGTCTCACATTTCTTTATAGCCCGTTACAAAAGCTGAAAGGGCAGAAACAAAGATAATGAAACCCAATGTAAAGAGTGAATCAGTCACTAAATCCCTCACTCCATACACAGAAAATTATCACCAGCTGTTGCCCAATTAAATGCAATAGTCTAGCAGCACACCAGCACTCTCAGGAGACTACAACACACACTGTGTGCCCAGCCAAACCACTTCCATGAAAACTCAGAGGACTTAAACGTAAAAACACTTTTCCATAAGCTTCACGTGTGTTTTCACTAGAAGCACTGCAACACAAAGACTTGGTGAGGAGCAGTGGACCCTGCTAGCAAATTTTGCCTTGGAGGTGTGGACACAACACTGTGCCTTGAGCATCGTGTAGAAGGGAGTATGGAACAGAGTCTAAAAGAGGGCTCTACTCAAGTGCATGGACTAGCTCAAGTTCTTATTAATACTCTGGAAAAAAGAGCACATAGGGGCAGCATCATCTGTAGGTGACTTCCTCCATTTATTTTAATTGATCACACATTTCTTGTGCATCTTCTGTGTGCCAGGCATTTTGCTAGATTTTCAAGGATAGAAATAAATAAGGCAGAGTACCTGCCATGAGGAAATTCAAAGTCCAGTGTAGACAGGTGTGAAAATTATAATACAATACTCTAACATTCTAAGGGGGGCTATACTAAGGCCTAGGATTAAAAGAACAAGCATCAAGATGCTTGGGGAAGTCAGAAGAAGCTTCTAGAATGAGTTATGTTAGACATAGGACAAAGGGCCTGGCTACCTTCTAAGTTTAATATAATCAATTTCCCCCTATAATTAGCGGTTTTTAGAGGTCTTCTTTAAAAAATGGCTTCCTGTCCCGAGGTCATCATGAAGATATTTTTAAGAGATGAAGACACTATTTTATATTAACTTCTAAACTCTTTATAACTGCCTTCTGCATTTATGTGTTTAATGCAACTAGTTTGCTTCTTGTGCATGTTATAAAGGAGATTAAATATCATTTTCTCCCTTACGTGTACTCTGTGGCCCAAGTACCAACGCTGTGTTGAATATAGGTAGTGAGAGTGACAATTCCATGCTGTTGACATCCTCACATAAAAAGCTTTCAAAATTTCATCACAGGTATTAGGATTTCTGTAGTGTTTGACTGATGCCTATTACTAGATTCAGAAAGTTTCTTTCAAATGCTCCTTTGTTTAGAGTAATTTTTAAAAATCATGAATGATTATTGAGTTTCATCAAGTTGGTTTTTTCTATTCATTGAGATAATATGGATTCTTTCCTTTAATCTGTTAAAGTGGTGAATTATATTGATCAAATTTTTAGCCTTAACCCATCTCGAATTCCAGGTCATAGGAATCAATTTCTTTATATATTGCTCTATTTAGAGTACTACATCCTTTAGGATAGTTGTATTTATGTTCAAATGTCAGATTGTTCTATAGTTTTTCTTTGTATTACAAACCTACTTGAGTTTTGGTGTCAGGGTTCATTTATCTTCTTAGTGATAGATGGCATTTATTTCCTTCCTACTTTCTGCAAGACTTTGGGAAAAATTGGTTGAATTTGCTCTTGAAGCCATCCAGACCTGGAATAGGTTTTATTACTGATTAATTTACATAAATGTATCAATTTTTGAAAGTTATTTTTTTCTAGGAGTTTGTTCATTTCTTTTAAATGTTTGATATTGGCATAAGATTGATAAATCTTCCACCCTTCCATTTCAGATGGCTCTTTTCCCTCCTCAGCTTCTTTCTTCCCCTTAGTTCTTGGTCAAGAACTCCAGAAGTTTATCACTTGTTTTGGGTTTTTCAAGAATCAACTTTTGACATTTTGAGCTGCTCTACTGTGTGTCTTTTAAGAAATTGTATTGATTCTTGGATTAATTTTTTTCAGTTTTGTTTAAGATAACATTCTAGTTTGTTGATTGGGATACTTGGCTCATTACTCTTTGGTGTCTTGTTTTTTAAAAAATATATGCTCTTAAAAAAATCTCAAAAGTTCTAATATCTATTTTGCATGTTTTATTTAATAATATTTTTTAATTTTTATAATGAATCAGAATTTCCCCTAGGTTCATAAATTATTTAGAAATATCATTGTTAATTTCTAAATATGTATACATTTTATAATTATCTTTTCTTTATTTTTGACTTCTGCATTGACATCAGAGTGCACATTTTGTATAAATTCATTCCTTTTAAATTATTTTAAATTTTACAAAACCCATTAAAATAAAAAAACATTTAAAAATTATTTATTTAAAAGGGTATTTTTTTATGACCCCAACATATGGTTAATTTTTGTAAATGTCTGTGGTGTGCTTTAAAAGACTGTATTCTGCAGTTTGAAAGATCCCATTCTATGTACTTACAAGTCAACTTTATTAATCAAGTTGTTTAAATCTCTATATTCCATCATTTGCTCATTGTTGTTATTTTGCTTTACTTGAACCAATAATTAATGAGAGAATTGTGTCAAAATTTCTAATATGATTGTGAATTTTTCTATTTCTCATTGCAATGCTAGCAATTTTGTCTTATATATTTTGAGACAATTTTATTGACTGCATACAAATTTAAATAGTTTTTTTAATCTTCTGAGTGGTTTTAGCATTCTATTATTGGGAGTTGACCCTTTTATTAATGAGTTCTGCCTCAAAATATATTATATCTAATATAGTTACGCATGGTTTATTTTAGTTGGTGTTTGCATAGTATATGCTTTTCTTTCTTTTTGCTTTTTCTGACAGTTCTATGCATTTTGTTTAAGATGTGATTTGTATGAGCAGAATATATTTGAATTTTGTTTTATTATTCATTCTGTGGCACTTTTTGTCTTTTAGCTCTATCATTTAGTTTATTCATTAGTTAATGAATACTAATACACTTGGTTTGACATGTTTCATGTTTTTTTATACTTTTTATTTATCTATTTTTCCCCTTTTATCTGTACTTTTTTAGTGACTAATGTAAGAATTATAACACCAATGTTTAATTTATCTATGCGAGGAGACCCCTTCAAAAAAGTTAAAATTATTTTTTTGATGGTGGGCCCTTGTAGGACACTTAGAATTTGTTCCACCAGATCAAACGATCAACCAAAAGTTTTATCTGGACGTTTTGAGAAGGTTGCATCATGATTTGTAGAAGAAATGTCCTGAGTTGTGGCAAATAGGTATCTGGTTCTTTCACCCTGACAATGCACCCACTCACACTGTGTTAAGTGTTCAGCAGTTTTTGACTAAAAACTACATGACCCTCATGCCCCACTTTATCTAGTCACCCGATCTTGACTTCTTCTCAACCCCAAGTGACCTCTTCCCCCATGAAAAAAGTCCTCAGCAAAAAATGTTTTGCTGATTTAGAAGAGGTGAAACAAAAAACTGCAGAAGCGCTAAAAGGCATCAACACTGATGAGTCCAAAAACTGTTTTGAGCAATGGAAAAAGTGCCTCAACAGGTGTATTGCATCAGACAGAGGGTAGTTGAAGGGGACTGAAGTTTAAACATATAAAAATAAATACAGAAGTTTTTATAAATAAATTGCTTTCCGGGGGGTCCCCTTTCACATATTTATACACATGCCTTTCTTCTCCTTTTGAATACAGTACCATACATACTAACTGCATCTATCTCCCTCTAGTTCATTGGCTGCCCTTAGGAATAACTTCTCTACAACTGTCTGTGGGTCAGGGTCCCTGGATACCACTTGGATTTTGCCATCCATGATAATAATTCACCTACCTTCCTTCTACTGATTAAGCATTGTCACCTAGCTCTTGATATTTAGGAATCTTACTGTACTAGTGATATCAGGGAACCCAGTCCTGTATCAGCATTTCCTGTTGTCAGTCTTGGACTATAGAAAGCAGGCACTACTGAGTTTTTCTATGAAACTGATGCTCCATCCAACAAGTATTTTTTCCTGCTTTGGTGAACAGTCTCTCCAAGCCCTCCTGTAACACTTAATCAGCTGGTATTCCACTGCTTACTGTTAAAATTAAGCTGCCTTCCATAGTACATGTATTGGAGTGTACCTTAGTAATTCTGCCTCTCTGAGACGTTTGATCCCTATGTCTGAGATGTTCTGGGATTTTGGCTTCACTGAGTGCAAGTTGGTGCTTTCTACTACATTTCAAATGCCTTCATAGTATGTCAGTAGCATCTCCCATAGTCCTAGCCCTGGTGTTCCATCCTTGTTCACGGGAGAGCTTGCCTTTATCCTTATTGAGTCCCAGCCTTTCCTTGACCCTACATCTTCTGGATTCACTCTCCTAGCTCGTGCTGACGCATATTGGCAAGGTCATATGGTTCTTTGGGGGGAAAGTTTTTCCTACTTCTGCAGGTCTGACACTTCCTCATCTATATGATTCTGGAGCTTAATCTTAGATATTTTCATGGTGGCTAGGAGGGTTGGTGGGATAGATCTTAAGCAGGGCTGAATGGTAGGGTGAAAGTGGGGTTAAACTCCTGTTGTCTTGCAGGGTAGGGGTCACCTGATTTTAGCAGAAAGGAGTGGGTCACTTAGGCTCAGTCAGAGGTTTGACCAGATTGAGGAGGCTGACATTTTCAAGGGCATTGACATTCATGTCCTTGCTCCGCAACTCAGGGCCCAGTTTCCCAAATAGGGATCTGATTTTGGCATGGTAGTAGCCTTGTAGAAGTTAACCTTCTACCTGCTTTGGGGCTCTGCTACACTGGCCATTGACTTCTGGACCTAACTCCCAAATGCCTGAAGTATCAATAACGTTATCAATAACTTTCAGCATTAGCTACTGGAGTCTGATGTTCTCATGTGTCCTCATACTTAACAATGTTCGTGAAGTTCTCAAATGCATTGGGTATTGTACCCAGGGCACACCTACAGTGTATCCTTTCACAATTCATGATGTAAAACTTTAACAATCACAGTTCAGCAGGATAGGGGCTCTTCATGCTTCAGTCACTGACTCCTAGTCATGGGATCTTCACTTCCAGTTGGCCAGCAGGCTATCCAGTTCCAGAAACCCACCTGAAAGTCCAATTTCAGAATAGTCCTGGCACCAGCTGCTGTAAGTCAGTTTCCTCAGAAAGCAGACTCCGATAAAGATCTGAGTCAGGAAGGTGATGAGGTGTGCCCTTAGGATCAACATCTCTGGAAGAGTGAATCAAGGAAAATCAAACAAATGGAAGAGTTTAACTGAAATGCAGTCATCACAAAGCCCTCCTGGATTCCACAGGGAGTTCTGGGTTCAATGCTGACCTGACTGGAAGCAGGGCACCCATTTGCCCATCCTCACTGGCCAGTCACCAGATGCAGGTTGCTCCTGGGGAAGGGGAAAAGCCCTTTGTGAGGTAATTGTGTTAAATTTTAGGCAACTGGGGCAACCTAGGAAAATGAATAAGGCCTGAGCTATCTGTGGCTGATGGGGACTCTCTGAGAGGACTGTGGGCCATTTCCTGAAATGATCAGTGCTTGTGACTAGCTTTTACAGTTTGAGGAGACTGGGTTGTTCAAATAGTCGCTGTAGACTAATTTGGGAGAAAGGTCAGTGTTGCTGGGTTTTCCATCCAGTAACAGCATTTGATCTTCATGGACAAGGAAGTTCCATGTTCCAGAGAGTCTACCAGAGAGTTGTATACCAACTGGGCTGAGACCATAAATAAGAAAGAGTCTGTCTTTTCTCCCTCATGTATTTACTCTTTATTCTTGCAAGTGATCCAGACAAAAAAGGAAGGACTAATTGATGAGAAACCAAGCTTATATCCAAGAATATCATCCAAACATAAGGTGCTATGTGGGGCATGAAAAATCAGAGAAGTTCCCCAAAGAAATTCAGTATCTGAGTTCTAAAAGAAGTGGCCAGAGATGGGCAGTGAAGGATGGGTGAGCACACAAAGCAGCTTTCCTATAATCTCCATGTCAGTGATTTCTATCACTGTTTCATATTTTATTATTTATACATCAGTAAGATTGTAGAGGACAGAAAAGATTAATAACATGGTTTTATGAACTGAACCATGTTCCCCCAAGTACATATGTTGAATCCCTAATCCCCAGTGTGACTGTCTTTGGAGATGAGTCCTATAAGGAGGTTATAAGGTTAAATAAGGTCATAGGATGGGCCCTTAATCCCATAGGTCTGGAGTCCTTATAAGAAGAGGAAACGACACCAGTGATGCATATGTCCAAGAGAAAAGGCCAGCTAAGAACACAGCAAGAAGGTGTCATATACAAGCCAAGGAGAGAAGACTTAGGGGAATCCAGCCCTGTGGGCACCTTGATCTCAGACTTCTAACCTCTGGAACTGTGAGAAAATGAACTTCTCTTGCTAAAGCCCCAGTTCATGACAGTCTTCTCAAACTAAGGTACCTGGCACACCAGTGTGACTCAAGACAGTGGGTAAAAAGAGCACCAATATGGAAATATTGATTAGGAATATATGATTATGAAGGAAAGGGCAAAGAAACAACCAAGAAAAGATACAAACAAAGCCATGGAAATTACAAACCAAATTCAACATGGCGGTTACCTATGTGGGATTATCCCCAGAAAAGTGGACAAGGAAAGTGCAGAAATTTGTTCAAGGTGAGTTTCTAACTATATTTGTAGTATTTTTTTTATTCGACTTGTTTTTAGATGCATTGTCATTTTTTATATTTTTACGACTTTGTATAATTGTGTATGCTTTTAAATATTTTATAAAATATTAGAAAAATAGTAAATTATTTCTAATAGTCACTGATTAATAAGTATTTATTCAATCTGTTTTTTATGGTACTCGTAGAAGGAAAAAAGTCATCTAACAAATGCTTGATTTTATTTTTCAGTGAAATTTTGTTGTCATTGACCCAACCTCCCTTTCTGGCCTGACCCTTCCCCCTTATAATTGGACTTTTTCTTTTTTCTTTTTTTTTTTTTTTTTGAGTTGGAGTCTCACTCTGTCGCCCAGACTGGAGTGCAGTGGCAGCTCCCGGCCATCGCAGCCTCGACCTGCTGATCTCTGGCGACCCTTCCGCCTCAGCCTTCCCAGTAGCTGGAATTACAGGCATGTGCTACCACACCCAGCTGATTTTTTGATTTATTGTAGAGATGAGGTCTCACTGTCCAGGTGGGTCTCGAACCCGCGGGCTCAGGCAATCCACTCACCTCAGCCTCCCAAAGGCACCGGATTACAGGCTGAGCCACCGAACCCGGCTGGACTTTTGTTTTTTAATTAAAAAATGTTTTATTTTAGAGTTGTGGAGTATAATTGAGGATTTACTGTATAAGTAAGTTTCATGCAGGTAAAATTTGGGCTTCTAGCTGGCTCTCTCTTCACTTGATAGTGGACCTGGTACCCAGTGGGCTGCCAAATGACCTCCCACCTTCCTCCTTCCCTATCTCACTTAGCAGTGGCCAGTGTCAGACAAGCCCACTCTTGTGCTCATGTGCCCAGTGATCAGGTGCAGCTTATGAGCGAGAACATACTCATATTCAATTCTCTCTTTCTGTGATAGTTCATTCAAGATGATGGTCTCCAGATGCATCCATGATGCTGAAAAGACCATGATTTTGTTCTTCCTTATCATGTATATGTACCACATTTTTCTTTCCACTTTTGGTGGGCATCTGGGATGGTTCCATATTTTAGCTATTGTGAATAGTCCTGCAATTAACATACATGTGCAAGTGTCTTTTTGGTAAAGCAATTTATGTTCTTCTGGGTATATTCCAGGAGAGAAATTTCTGGATTGTATGGAAGATCAATTTTCAGGTTTGTGGGAAATCGTCACACTGCTTTCCACAAAAGTTGAAATAGCTTACGTTCCCACAAAGAGTGTAGGTGTTCCCTTTTTAAAATGTTTTAACAATAGTTATCCTTACCAGTATTAGATAATATCTCATTGTGGTTTTGACTTGAATTTCTCTGATGATTAGTGAGGCTGAACATTTTTTTCATATGATTGTTGGCTGCTTGAATGTTTTCCTTTGACAAGTGTCTATTGATGTCCTTTGCTCAATTTTTAATTAGAGTTGTTTGTTTGTTCATTTCTGTCAATTCATTTGAGTTCCTTGTAGATCCTGGATGTTAGGCCTTTGTCAGATGTGTACCTTGAAAGTATTATTTTCCATTATTTGGGTTGTCCTTTTAATCTCTTCATGGTTTCTTTTGCTTTTCAAAAAACTTTTCAGTTTGATAAGATCTCACCTGTCAATCTTAGCTTTTATTGCACTTGATTTTGAGGACTTGGTAATGAATTTATTGCCTACTCTGATGCCCAGGTGGATGTTCCCTGCATTTTTTTCTAAGATTTGTATTCTTATATTTTAAGGTTTTACATTTAAGTTCTGGATCCACTTTGAGTTATTTTTTGTATATAGTGATAGGCAGAGGTCTAGTTTCATTCTTCTGCATGTGGCTAGTTTTCCCAGCACCATTGACTGAATATGGTTTCCTTTCCCCAGGGGACTTTTGGTTTTGCCAGATCAATGGAGTTATGGATGCAGGGCTTGCATATTTAAGGAACATGCTTTCCCAAGTGTGATGTCTTTAACTGAAAGATGCACATTTAACTTAAGGATTTTATTTCTTCCATGGGGTTGGTCATCACTATGATTTGCTGCAGATTCCATTAAGTTGTCCTTGTAAAATTTTTCATGTCCCAAGATGTTCAAAATAATACTAATTGATATGTTCTAAATGTTTGTGTTTTTTTCCAAAATCCATACAGTTGATGGGCATCTGGGTTGGTTCCATGTTTTAGCTATTGTATGCCTAATACAAGGTGAATGTATTAGGGGGTGGGACCTTTGAGGGGTTGATTAGATTTAGATGAGGTTATGAGGGCAGAGCTTTCATGAATGGGATCAGTGCCCTTATAAAAGTGCTTCCAGAGAAACCCCTCACCTCTTCCACCATATGAGACTACACTGAGAAAGTATCATCTATGAAACAGAAAGCAGGCCTAATCTGATGTCAAATCTGCCAGTGCTTTGATCTTGGATGTTCTAGTCTTTGGAACTGTAGGAAATAAATCTATGTTGTTTATAAGCCACCCCATCTATAGTATTTTGTTATAACAGCTCGAATGGACTAAGATGCTAATTATACCTGACATTTGTTAATTGCTTCACAATTATCAAAGTATTCCCCAAAGCCTTACTAACTCATTAAACTCTACTATTAAAAGAAAGGAACTGTTCCTTTCATCAAAATTGTAGGACCCTGAAAGCAGGGTGGGCTGCCTGCTATCCTGGGAGAAGCCCCAGCCTGGGGACTTGGACATCACTCTCTAGAAAGCCCTACTGCAGGAAGACTTAGAAGGAAGGGGTGCTATTAAAATGGCAGAGACTATGCAGTGTAGGATGCGATTCTTCCAAATAGCCCTCACACGTTAAGTAAAGTTGTGAAACTAAAATGCCAAAAGGAATTGGATTAAATGATGGAGCCTGAATAGAATGTGTGAGCACCATACTGGAGGCAGAGGCATTGAGGTTCTGGCACTTACAGAAATCATGGAAAAGTCTTTGAGCTCTCACTCCAGATTTTAACTGGATTTCAAAAGCAGAGAAAGTCCCATGTGACATCTAGACCCATGAACAATAGTGATGAGAAGTAAGTAAGGCAAGAACTGGGACTGTCCCGCTGTGAAGGTAAGGAAGTAGAATCCAGATTGCAGCTAATAAGTAGCAATGTTAGAAGTTGAGACTAAGGCTCTTCTCTCCACATTATTTCTCCTTCATAAGCCAAAACTACAACCAAAACACAGGCATCAAACTTGGGTTGTGAGACTTCTTCAAGATTCAGATACCATCCTGTTACCAGCAAGGAAGACTGATAGAAAAGAGAGGCGAGCAACAGATCAGCAGGATGTTTTGGTGGGATCACAGGTATGAGCAAATGGCACTGCAAGGTAAGTTTATTCTTGCTTTCTCTGGGTCTCAGTGACATTTCCAAAAGTGTTGTATTATCTCCAACAGTCAGTCTTAATTACAGTCTTTCCCGGTGGCCCTGCTTATCCTGACTCAGCTCCATCCATGTGCTGAGTCAGCAGAAAGTGATCTCATCAACTCTGTGGGAAGTTCCTACACTGTAATAGAGAAAACAGAATCCCAATAAATTAGATTGAAAAGAATGTCCTCATCAGCAAGAATGGGAGATTAAAATACCAGAAGTAACTGTAGTGAGTTAGGGGAGATAATGGTGTAAAACAGCATCAAAATAGGCAGTCAGATCAAACTCTTACTTGCAGTGCATATTACTCAAAACTTATAAAATAATTTTTCTCTCTAATAAGATTGAAAACTCTTTTATTAGGGAGAGTATATACTTTATTTAGTAAAACAGGTAACTACTATGCCTAAATTTGTTTTGTGTGTTAAAAAAAAGTCTTCCTTTTGGCTTCCTGTTTCCAAGGAAATTCTCCCCCACCAGAAATACATTGCTTATTGAATGTTGTCTCCCTAATTTTGGAGACCATATGTTCTAAGTATAATAGGAAAGAACTGGGTTTCAAATACTGTATGCATTGTTCCCAAAAGCCACTTAAGAACCTCAGCAAAAAAAAAAAAATCTCTCTCTTAGTGGGTGTTTTCTATGTCCCAGGGATACCACTTGAACATTATATTGGTGTGGCCATGTGCTCTGAGCTATGACTGTCACCATGTTTCCTAGCCTTGGCTCTCTTCTCTACCTTGGGGAGGTGAATCTTCTCTTTCTTTCTCTAGTATACCTTTTGCATAAACTATATTTTCAAGTATAAAAAAGAACATTGTGTGGATGAAGAGACATTTGATCTTTCATGACAACTCTTGAAGTAAATATTTTTGTTATTATAATATTAGATATTTGAAAGCTAAGACTTAGAAACGTTATAACTTGCTCAACATCTCTTGGCCAACATATGGGTCTGAGAGTCTGTTACTCTAATCCACACCCTACCTCAGAGAGCAATAATGCTCAGCAACCTGGTTGTTAAGCCTTGTGCCCGTCTGTTCCCAGCAGAATCCCAATGTGTTCCCCAAGTTCTGTTTTGCTCTGGAGCATGCCCTATATAACCCTTTTCTCTTGACTGCCTGCAGGACCTGTGAAGATGGTGGTTTATTACTCTTCTTGACTTTGAATTAATCAAAGAAGAGATTATCCAAGTGAGCCTGATTTAATCAAACAATCCCCTGGAGGACCTTAAAATATTTTTTTCCCCCTGAAATTAGCGAGATTGGAAAAGAGGGGACTCCTATGGATGGGGTTACGTGGTAGATACCTGGGCTCAACCTTTGGGTGTTTCAGCTACTCAGACCTCTAGCAAGAAAACAATTCTTTCTCTCATCAGTCTCCACAATAGGGGAAAGCTGACTGATCCCTTGATTTCAGCCCTGTATGACACTGAAGAGAGTACCCAGTCAAAACATACTAGATTTCAGATCCACAAAAATTATGAGATGATAAATCCATGCTGTTTTAAGCCACTGTGTCTGAAGTAATGCTATACAGCAACAGAAAACTAATAAACTCCCCCTTCTTTGTTTACCATCTTTTTCCCTCTTTCCACAAATATTTATTGAGCATATGTTAATTGCAGGGGTCCTGCCCCTGCAGGGATTGGGGGTCTCTGGTGGTGTGACGGCATCAGTGATTTAAACTGGAGGGATAGCTATAAAGAGAAAGAAAAGAAAGAGACTGGACTCCTGCTCAAGTTACCAGAAGCTGTTTAATGGGTGTAATCCCAGGGCTTTTATCCCCAAACTCTGCAAAGTTATTATCACAGGAACTCCTGCTGCTATGGTTACACAAAAGGTAGCATGTGCCTTTCATATGACCAGGTCTAGGTGCACACAGGACACCCCCCACTCTCAAGCAGATGTATTTTTCAAACATGAAGAAAAGCATGAAGTTCTTATTCAGTTTCTACGTACCCTTAATTGTTTATAGCTACATAACATCGTTCAATGCTTACACCTGAAACCAACATAATGATATATTACCTTTTACTATTCTATGCTAATTCAAACTAGTTTCTATGAAACAGTTGCTCGTATAGTTACACTCTCCTAGCACCAGCTGGCCTAATACAAACTTCACTGGCCCACCTAAATCAAACGGAACTAACCACACTTCTATAATAAAATGGTTACTAAAATTTTCTTAATCTATATAAACTGTTTTCTAAAACCTATATCTATAAATTTCTGAAAGTCACATCAAGAGAACCTGTGACCTGCACTAAGGCTCCTCAATGTGACTCAAAGTCAAACTTAAATTGTGATAAAGCAAAAGACCATAAGCCATGGAAAATGGGAACAATAGACTCCCAGGTTTAACTGTGTACATTCCGGTCTCAGAGTTTTCTGTTAGAGCCAGCTGGAGCCTTTCCTGGTAGCTTGTGCCAAATGGAAAAAGAGGGAGGGAATGGATCAACAGCTCCTGAACACCTCCTAGTGATCTTGGGGTCAACTGCCCTTCCTGATCCCTAACGCTCAATGGGTCTCCGTGGCCAGCTCCCAACAGTTAATGTATTAGAATGTTTGCCAGGATTTGTAACTACAATGGCCAGCAAAATCAGACAAGGTCCTTACCCATGTATAGTTTATAATATAGTGAGACAGATATAAGTAAAAAACATGAATGCATGTAAAACTGTAAATGAAATAACTGAGAAGACCCCCAACAGCACTATGAAATTGTTTTACCTTGAACCTATCTAGACCATTGAAAAATATTCCTTGAGGCAGGAGCAATTCAGCAAGAGCCAAAGTATGAGCACTAGTTTACCAAGGGCAAATTATAGGGAAGAAAACAGCAAGTGGAGGGAATAGCATGGAAAATGTCTCTACAGAGGTCAAAAACAGGATAAAGGGGGAAAAGAAGACTGTCTGCAGCCTGGGAATTGAGACAGGAGATATAGTTTGGGCTAGATCATCTAAAATCTAAAAGCCATATAAGGGGGTTTTCCTTTGTACTAAGATCAGTGGTGTCTTAGTCAGTTTGGACTGCTGTAACAAATTACCATAGATTTGGTAGCTTAAACGGCAAACATACTTTTCACAGTCTTTAGGCAGGGAAGTCCAAGATCAAGGTGCTAGCAGATCTGATGTCTTGGCTTGCAGATGGCTATCTTCTAAATATATCTTCACATGGTGAGGAAAGCAGAGGGAAAGGAAGTGAGCTCTCTCCTCTCTCTTCTTCCAAGGGCACTCATCCATCATGAGGCCCCCATCCTCATAACCACCTCATAACCTAATCGCCTCTCAAAGTTCTCATCATCTAATACCATGCCCTTTAGGGTTAGGGTTTCAAAATGCAATTCTGAGGGACATATACACATGTAGCCCACAGTAAATGGAAAGCCATTTACAGGAGACTATAAAGTGAAGGTTATGTAGAAAGGTAGGAAATGGGTAGAACAGTTAGAAAGCCATTAGCACAACCCCGAAAAGAACGATGAGATCCTGAACTTGAGTGATGGCCTAAGGATGGAGAGAGGGGTGAGACAGATAACAAAGGGAATCACTGCAACTGACTGAAAATTGACGGGATGGACGAAGCAAGAGAGAAGAGAAGCCAGCGTTGGCTCCACTGTCTTCAAGTTTTAGAGACTGAGAGAAGAGGCAGAGGCCGTGAACCCAGAGGAGGAAGAGGAACGAGAGGCATTGGAAGGAAGGTCTGGAGTCCTGTTCATCCTTTCCAAGGTGAAGAGTCTGGGATATATATTCGGGTGGAACTCTCACACATGTTTATAGTCAAAGGTATAACCGCAAAACTTTATTCTATGGCAGAGGTGATTATAATTATTATTAATTAGAATTAGATTAATGGTATCTCTGAGGATGAGAAAGCAGAGAGAAAAATGCAGAGGATAGAACCATCTGGACAACATTTATTTCTTTCTTGCCTCTTTAGATAACTCAAATTTTTCTCTCTCATAAATAAAAAAAAGTGGTTAGTATGTATTTTATTGAATTAAGAATTCAAATAATGGAAAATTTAAATTATAAGAAGCAAAACTATAATTTATAACATATTTATAGAATATAAAATAATAAATTTTGCATAATTAACCTTTAGAGACTAATATGATATAATGCTAATTGAAAATCTATTACAATGACCCTAAGATAAGACAAAGACTCGGATTCATTAATACATATTTAAATTAAGTTTTCCAAATTAAGTTTAAGTCAATTATGGAGTCAGTCATGAGCAGGGGACCTATGACCATACTTAATCTACTAGATAGTGCTGGTTTTGTTTGTTTATTTTTAGTTGAAATTCTACGCGTTGTGAGTTTTTAATTCAAACAAATCTGAGAGAAAAATTTTAGTTTTGATCTGAAAATGACTAAAGAGAAAGATTTTATACTTTATGGACCCAACAAGTTATATGAGAAAGTTTAAGTTTTAAAAATAAAACAGAATGCTATTTTTAGCCAGGAAATATCCTCTGACCCTTTCATTCCACCCCAATCCTTTTCCTAGGATATATCCGATTTTCATCTGGATTCAAGCAGAATGGGTCCAAATGCTGGCTCTCTTATAGATCATCTCTGTGACTCTGTAAGTATTTGGAAGTAGTTATTCTATGATATCCTTAATTCTTTGGGCTGCTATGAAGATTACAGGGGATAAAATAGGCAAAGTGTCTGAAATGTAACAGGTGATGGGTGAGTAGTAATTGCCTTCTCTGACAGGGATCATCTCTTTCTTTCATCTAAAGGGTATAATCTAAACTCCAGTTATGGTTCTATTTTCCTCCCAAATAAAATCCTATCCTCTCAAAAAGTAAAGGAACAAAACAGTGAAAGTGACTATAATATTACCTAAATGCCTCCTGGGACCCTGCGGATTGAGTGAGGGAGTTCATAAAAAATTCTAGCATTTCATTCATTTTCAGCTGCTATCACTGACATATGGAAGGCTGTAATTTCACAAGGAAGTGAAACCTTACCCCCTACCAGGTGCCAATGTATTTTAAGCAAAGAGATATTGCAATTCTGGAATTATTGAAAACCTGTGTTCTTTCCCTCCAATTGCTCACATTTTGAAATCAGCCTATGACATCACTGAGACTAGCTGTAATCGAGGTCACACAGTTGATGACTCTGTTGGGCTGTTGTGGGAGACAGTGGTAAACACTTGGACTGAGGAAGCGAGAGGATGAACCTATTTTTAGATTTTTTGTTATGCAGGTCTATCCGATTCTCTCAAAAATTGTAATACTCTCAACTCTCAAGCAAATGGATATTTCATTGCCCTGCATTAAAATTTTTTAAAAACTTGTTTTCTGTCTTGTTCTCAACTTTCAATCTCTCTAAAGGTTAAAAATCAAAAGGTAAATTGCTTGTGTCCTTTCTCCGCACCCAATTTCAGCTCATTTTAAGTGTCTAATATACTTAAACAGCCTTCAATTCATCTTGGAACTATTTCAACATAACAAGAAAATATCAGTACATATATAATCTACTGAGTGTGTGTGTTTGTGTGGTGTGTGTTTACATCCTTCAAGGAATAGCAGCAGTGCCTGGTATTCACTTGGTTTCTATTTTTGTCCTTTTTCATCACTGCTATAACCAAGCCCACTGTCATCTGGTAGAAGTATTTACCCACTGGATCTGACTTGGCTGGGTAGTAGTGAGCACACATCTGGAGTCTAGACTTGGCGTCTCTGTGGGCAGGCTCACATCCCAGGGTTCCATCAGCCCCAGGGCTCCAGCGCTCCGGCGCTCTGTTCTGTTGACATAGCTGGTGGGCTGCCTCATCAGTTTCAGCTGCCTGACCCCCAGGTCCCCCCAGCTTTCCCCATCCTTGCCATATCCCAGTGGCATGTGTGCACTTTGGATGGCCACCAGAGGAACTCCTCCACTGCTTCCTTCAGTAAGGCCCTAGTATTCAGGGTGCTTTGTCAGAGGAGATGAGGAGGGATCCACGTGCAAGTGAAACCTGCGAATCAGCTATTCTGCTTCAGAGTTGATGGTTGCTTTGAACTGGGGAGAAGAACATTGATAAATGTACTAACCATAGACCATAAGAATCTAATGAGGTAAAAAGGATATAGACCTTGGAATATACAATTTGGGCTTAAATCTTATACTCAGTGGTCACACCAGGCCTGCGGCAGGTTTCTGAGGTTTAAATCTATACATTTGAGGGAAAAGAGTGATGACCTCATGAAGTTGTTGGGAACCGTACACACATAAATAAAGGCAAATTGCCTAGCTCAAGGTCTGACTTAAAGTGGGAATTAAAAATTAGTTCCCTTCATTCTAGCACATATATCACATATACAAATGAGAGAGTGATTCTTTGGCATTCATTCAGCTAGAGAAATAACCCTGATATTTGCTGAAAATAGAAGGTCCTTGTTGATCTATGGTAGGGAGGAGTGGAGTAGGGGTTGAAGACCTCTCCACAGGAGATGAGAAGTTTTTGAAAATGGTCCAAAAGCTACTTTTAGATATAAGGCAACAGAGACAAAGGCAACTGCATTCTTGTGGTCACAGCATTTCCCATGTGGGATCTTTTTTTTCCCCGTTTATTTTTATAAAATGAAACTAATGTGGGACTCTAATAATAGGTTGGTGACTTCTATAGAATGAGGTTGAAACCTTAGGTGTCTAGGCTCTCTTAAAATGTCTCCTTCTGCATTTGAGAGATCCTTAATAAATGTGCACTAATCTAACAACAATGCATCATTTCTTAGTGTATTTCCTTTGCAAGGATGCTAAAACAGCCTATAATGAAATTATTCACATCTGTACCTAGTTAATTATGTTTGTAATAAAATGACACAAATAAATTTCCTGTAAAAATAATTATTTGGATGTCTACCCAGAAAACAACAGCCGTCTTTGAGAAATTATGTTTCTTTTGGAAAATCTATTTTATTATATTGAAGACGGCAAACCACGGCTTGCAGCCCACAAGACAGAAATTGTATATCTCCATCCAAGCCTAAAATATTTACTCTCTGGCTTTTTACAGAAAACATTTGCTGATGCCTGTAATTACATAAATAAATAGAATTCAAAGTTTTCTCCTTTAAAATTCGGCATACCACTGGTATAGCCTTATCATAATATTCTCTGGTTTATAATCCACCTAACCCTCTTACTGACTACAGTGTTAGACCACTGGGACTGCTGTAAGAGAATTTCATGGACATCATGATGGCTTAAAAAAGAGACATTTACCCTTCTCAGTTCTGGAGGCAGAGAAATCCAAGATTAAGGCACTAGTCAATTTGATTTTGCATAAGGCCTCTCTTCCTGGTTTGCAAGATGTCTGCCTTCTAACACTGTCCTCACATGGTGAAGAGGGAGAGAGCTCTGCTCTTTGTTTTTCTTCTTATAAAGACACTATTTCCATTATAAAGGCTCCACCCTAATGACTTTGTCTAAACTTGATTACCTCCCAAGAATCCTGTCTCCAAATACTATCTCCTTAGAGCTTATGACTTCAACATATGAATTTATTTTCTTGTGTGTGTGTGTGTGGGGGGGTGGCAGGAACAAACATTCAGTCCATAACAACTGCACAATAAATTCCTTATCATAGTGTAGAAATCCTTTCTCTTTCTGATCTTAGCATTGCAACTTCATTCCGTGTTACTCACTTCTACCCACCTTATGTTCCAGACAAATGATAAGCACTCATAACATAAGATTCTACAGGAACATAAATGAGGGAATAGAGATAATCTTGCCTGAGGTCATCAGAGACATTTAGGTGGATGAGAGTATGACTGACTCGGGCTTTGAAAAATAGCAGAGAAGGAAATCCCAGATGTTCTAGCCAGTGAAAACCCATTTCGCGCAAAGGAACAAGAGACTGGGCAGGTAAGGTGAACTCTATAACTGACCAGATGAGTGTGTTTTTGGGAAACTGCTTAGGTCTCTAACCTGCTCAGGTCCCTTGTGGAATGGGAACAAGGATGGCACCTGCCTTCTAAGGGTGCGCCCTTGTCATTATCTTTAACATCCTCATCATGATCCCACCTCAATTAAATAAACTAAACTCAAATAAACACAAACAAGACAGATCAACCCAAATGAAATCCCCTCTCCATGATCCTTGCCTGTTGGTCAAAGTCAAATTCAAAGAGGTCTCCTTGAACTTTGGAATCTTGCCTGTGTAGTACCATTTCTCTTAAAAGCATGATACAACCTAAAGAGTCTGAAATCACAGCCAGCAAGTTCTCTGCCTGCCATTTCAATATAGGTGTGTGCTTGTTGCTGTAAATAGACATTTGACCTGTAACAGGGACCAAGAATCAAAGAGTTTTGATTTCTGTTTGATTTGGGTTTGGTTTAAACAGCTATCATATTTCACTTGGTTAAATAGAAAAAAAATCGATGGGGCCTGGTGGCTCACACCTGTAATCTCAGAACTTTAGGAGGTTGAGATAGGAGTCCAGGAGTTTGAGGTCAGCCTAGGCAACATGGTAAGACCTCATCTCTACAAAAAATTTTTAAAAATAAAGTAGTCAGGTTTGGTGGTGTGCACTTGTAGTCCCAGCTACTTGGAAGGCTGAGGCAGAATGATGGCCTGATCCCAGGAGGTCGAGGCTGCAGTGAGCCATGATCATGCTCACACTGTACTCCAGCCTGGATGACAGAGACCCTGACTCAAAAAATAAGTAGCAAAAATCTAACAGGTTAACCAGGCCTCATATTTTGGTTTTAACAACATGGAAGTATATGAGGATAGAATCACTCAACAGTCTAACTTAGTATTTATTCTATTTTAATATCATAGGTTGTACAATCACCCATGGAAATAGATTTTAAAAATCAGTTGCTTTCAATATAAGTTCATGACTATTTGGGATTCTACTTAAGACTTATGGTATATTTTAACTCTGGGGACTAATATTTTTAGCATTTATAGTGAAAATTCCTAGTACCCAAGCTAAGTGCTTGTTTTTATTTGCTTGCTTCATGTAAGTAAAAATTTGAACCCAAGTAAGGAAAGAAGCATATATTAGGTTTTCTTTTGTAGTCACCAGAGTTTGCCAGTGCATAAGGCAAAGTCTTTATCATGACGGTTTTGGTGTATCATCAGCATGAGTATGTGTATGCATGAGTATGTATGTGTGTGCATGCATTAGTGTGTATGTGTGTGCACATGCCTAAGTATGTGTGTGCATGAGTGTGTGATGTGAATGTATGCATGTACATGTGTGAGTACGTGTGAGTATTGCACATGCCAATAGGTCTAAGTATGGCTTAAGCTGATGCTTGCAGATGAGGGAATACTTTTGCCTTGAGTAATTGATAGCACTGGCTCCAATGAAGATTTATCAAAGGATGAGAATAATGTGGAAATCTTGTCTCTATTGATTATGACAAGTTCCAGCATCTTCCAATGATACTCTTGCTTTTGGATGGAGGTCTTGCCACATTAACAGCAGGATCTGATTTTGAGTCATGAGCTGCTCTCTCCAGTAGCTGGGCTTTTTCTGAGCTGATGGGCAGGAGCCAGAAGTCTACAGAGATGCTGGCTCACACCACGCTTTATCTGTGACAAGCTGGTTTGGCACATGAAGTGGGAACATCTTCATTGTCACCAGCAGTAGCAGATTCTGCTTTCCTGTGGCACGCCCTGCACTGGATTTGCTTTTGTGGAGCCAAAAACCAAACCTCTCTTCGCAGCAGCTGGTCCCAGAGAATGTTGGTGCTTGGGCTTTTGGAGAAGAGTTCATCAAGTACTATTATCTTATAAACAATGGATTCAAGGACCTGAAAAGAGACCTTTCTAACACAAGGACACGTAGTCGTTGATAGAGCTGAAAACCAAAATGGCAACTTCAGACTTACATCTAGGGCTTCTTCTGCTACCAAATGTTTTCTGATCTTCTAAAGAAACTAGTAAGGAGGTCACTTCTTTTTAGCTACATTTTAAGCTCTGAGGACATTCCTAATATGGTCTCTGGCATATAATATACCTTCAAAAATGACTATTTGAATGAATGAATGAAATCATGAACGGAATTAAATTATTCCAATGGTCTAGAGAAAGCACCAAGAGGCAGAGAACTGCCCCCACCATCCTTCTGTAAGAAAAAAGAATTTAGATATTACACCTGGCACAGTACCTGGCACATGGTACTCAATGAATTCTAGCCAAGATGACCACCATGACTGAGACTAGCCATGTGCTATTCTTTGCTGCAGCAGGGCTGTCTTGTCTATATCTAGCTTTGCTGCTGATCTTAGAATAAGAAGATTCCGAATGAAATTGGTAAAATAATCCAGTTTAAATAAGTCCTAACATCATTTCCAAGAGAGACACTCAGCTTCGGAAGCTGTATAGAAAAAGCAACTCTCTGTACACAGCCCCAGGGGCCACCTATTGCAGAGGTGGGTGTACTCTTTAGATTCTACCACGTCATTACCTACTGGAAACCTGATGGCATTTGCTACTAGAGCTCAAGGCTCACTGAAGATTCCCTTGTACTAGATCTGTCCCCTCTCTGGAAGGTTATAAGCCCTGATGCCTCTTCATGGTCATTGTCGTTGGTGAGCTCCTTCCAATATGGAGCATTTGTTGTCTTTCCATTAGTAAAATCCAAAAATCTCTGTGCTAATTTAGAAAATACTTAATGACTTTCCAAAGCCTATAGTCATACAATAATCAGTAAAAACAATAAAAATGAATCGGTGACTTTCTCTATAGCTAAAAAAATGCTTTCATGCATATCATCTCATTTATTCTTCACAGATAGTTTGAGATATGCCAATCCCATTTTCCAAATTAAAAACTCAGGCCCAAAGAGGTACTGACTAGCACAAGGGCAGAAGCCAATTCTTTTGACTTGTTTGGTTTTGGTTTTTACTTCACGGCATTGTCACAGTGGGCATATTTCCTCGTCATGCTCGGGTCAGTGCTAGATTGGATCTGAGCTGATGGCACCAAATAATCCACAGCATTTTGTTTCCTCTGGGTACTTACTATGTCGTACACACAACTACCTGCTATGATGCACACTGCAAGACGTGCTTTGTCTGCTCAGATGGTAACCCGGTAAAAGGAAAAAAAAGAAAATGGCAGCTTTGGAGTATATAGATGAAAGATAAGATATACATAAAATATATTCAGGACCAGACTCGGTGGCTCAGCCTGTAATCCCAGCACTTTGGGAGGCCGAGGTCAGTGGATTGCCTGAGTCCATGGATTTAAGACCCAACCGGGCAATTTGGTGAGACCTCATCTCTACGATAAATCAAAAATTAACCAGGCATGGTAGCGCGCGCCTGTAGCTCTGGCTACTTGGAAGGCTGAGGAGAAAGGATAGCCAGAGTCCAGCAGATCGAGGCTGTGGTGGCCGGGAGTGTGCCACTGCACTCCAATCTGGGTGACAGAGTGAGACTCTAACTCAAAAATAAAAAAGTAAATAAAAAAATAAAAATATATATATTCAGAAAAGTTATTGGACAGAAACCTGGGTTCTTTTTAAAAATTTTATCTTTTGGTTCGTGGCCCGCCTGGGCACAACTTGGCGAGACTTCATCTCTGCAATAAATAAAAAATTAGCCGGGGGTCGTAGCTCGCGACTGTAGTTCCAGCTACTTGGAAGGCTGAGGTGGAAGGATCGCCGGAGCCCGGCAGGTCGAGGCTGCGGTGACCGGGAGCGGCCACTGCACTCCAGTCTGGGCGACAGAGTGAGACTCCAACTAAAAAAAAAAATTTATCTTTTAATTTTTTTATTTCAGAGATGTGGAGTACAATTCAGGGTTAGGTGTACAAATGTTCATTATGCAGGTATGTTTATTGATGAGGTATGCCCTCCCACACCTGGGCAGATTCGCACTACTGCCAATCCCACTTCCCCACCCCCTCCCCACAGTTTCCCGCTACTGCCAATCCTTTTCTTATAGTATTACGATAATTGTTCAAGGTCTGCTTATGAATGAGAACATGTGATACTCAGTTCTTTGTTTCTGTGAAAGGTCACTCAGTATTATGGATTCAAAATCCATTCAGAAACTAGGGTTCTAATCCCACCTCTGTCAGTTTGCTGAGTACTCAAGTTGCTTTCACTTACAGAGGTGTTTTGTCATCTATACAATGATGTAATTATTTTCAATTCACTCAGGTTGGTCAGCTCTAAAAGCCCATCTTTCTATTAATTGCAGTGTCACTGGGTCCTTTTAAAGTATTTATACAGTAGTCTCTGATCATGCCTTATCAATTGTCTCTCAAAAGCCAAACTATAAGAGTCGGCATTTCCTCAAAAGTTCAAGGTGTACACAGAGACCTGGTGGCATATGATGGCCTGGGTTTCAGTTCCAGCTCAACATCTCCAGAAATGTATGATCTTGGACACGAGATCTAACTTTTCTGTTTGTTTCTTGATCCCTAAATAGGAAATTAAAAGAAAGCAACCACTTCAGAGAGCTATTGAAGGAATGAAATGAATTGGTAAATGCAAATGTTTATGATTACTTCTAACTTTTGATCAATGCTATATACATTTAAAAAATTTGGATTATCACTATTTTTTTTCATCTCTTGTGTGGTATAGTCCTATTGGATGGCCATTCCTCTGCCCAGGAGTGAGATGTGATTGGACTAAGGCAGTCCTGGTTATCCCTTTCTCTTGTACATGGATTCTTATCATGGCACACGATTTTGGCCTGTGGGTGTAACAAGAACTCTGCTTAGGGACTTTGGGGAAAGGTTTTGTTCTGTGATAACAGAGTGAGCCACTGTAGGAAAAGGGTCTGTTTTGTGAGGCTATGATATTAGAAGCCACAACAGCCGTGACCTCAAGCAGAGACATTCCTGACCCCACTGGGATGGAGGAGGAGGAAGGAGACATGGCCTGGGTCAGGTTTGTTCAGCCTTGGAACCAACCCTGGTACCAGTTCTATCCAGTCTTATTTCCCATGAAATAATTAAATGTCTTTGCATTTCAATCACAGTTGGTCAGTGATTTTGTTACATGCTCCCCAAAGCATTCTTAACACTGTCTAGACATGCAATAAACTTGTCTTCTAATCAAATCAGACCATAGCAAGGAAGACAGATACAATGAATACTAAGTGGGCCTAGCATTGTTGCTGCAATAAACACTGGATTTAGCCCTGGGCTTCCTGGCTGGCAGGGAGACACACACACACACACACACACACACACAACTTCGCATGGCAAACAAGATCAGAAAGAAGAAGACAACCAACTTGAGAAGCCAAAATTGTTTTGGCTATAAATTTGAAAAGCCATTTCTCATAAGCATCATAGAAGTGACAGAGAACAGCATAATGGGCACTTTCTTGACAATTTTACATCATACTACATTTGTTTTACAAAATGACTGTTTTTTTGTAAGATATCTTTGATTTAACCAAAGTTAAAACAAAACAAGGATGTAATATTAAAATGAAACTATTGTTGAATTCTGTATGGCTGGCATCCTTATCTTTGCCTTGGTTCTAATTTTCTACCCCAATTTCATTAACTTTATTCTTACCTGACTTTGTCCTTGTCGTGAAGTTGCTTCAAATCCTTCCAGCACCAGAAGAAAAATTATTTTAGTGTATAACAACATCCTAAGCAGAATTACACAGATTCACGTCAGCAAGTATAGATAAGAATGTGTATCACGGCCATGCTTTTTTAAAGCTCTGGCTGCCACGCTTTCTTTAAGCTCTGTCATTCATGTTTTTCTTTAGGTTCTGGCCCCCTCCCCAATCTGGGGGAGGCGAATCCCCCCTTCCATCTACTTTCTAAATAAACTGTTTATCCTAATCTTATAAAAAAAAAGAATGTGTATCATGATCTTTTAGGATCTGAACAAAAATAGAATCCTGCCCTTAATCAATCAAGCCCCCCTCTCTATTGACAGTGAGCTCTGAATGTGGAGCATTGGCAGCATCCGCTGGACGGGGCAGGGAAAACCTCGGAAGACACCCAAAGAAAAGATGTTGGTTGACAATATGTATGGAACGTAAGTCCTAGGAATCACATGCTGTCCTGAGAGAGAAGTATTGGCAGGAAATTCATATTGATTATTGATGACCAGTTGTTTGGACAGTGATTGTCTGGCACAAGTGCACTTACGTTTTCTTTTCCAATAATTATCTGTAGCGCCTAGCTCAAAATGACCCATGTTTGTTACTGAAGCAACAATAATCTCTGTTCCCTCCCGGATAAGATTAGAAATGACCAAGGAGGCACAGGAGGGATTTCAGTATTTGGAATCTCCAACTTTTCTAGTACATTCTGGGGGAAAAAATTATCCTAGAATGTTTGAACATTTACGGAGAGCTTAGGAAACAGAGAAAAGCTGTCATCTGTAAAACAGGCCCGGGACCTAGTGCCAGAAAATAAACTCTTAGGAAAAGGGTGCTGGGTACTCTGGCTTTTAGGTACTGTGTCCTTTGTGTTGTAGAACCTGGTCAATTAGGACAGGTCCACCTGCAGACAGGATGAATGGTAGGAGTTTGGTGAGTTTGGAAGGGAATAAAAAGCCTCCTCTGGATTTTGAATTAGGAAATGCTTCAGAAAACTCAAACAGATAAAAGAGCCGCTGAAATGCATGTTTGCAGGGCCTCAAGCAGACAGATGGCCAACTCTCCAAAGGCTGCAGGCATTGAAATATGCATCAGTTAGAAAGAGCCAGAGGTCTACTGTGGAAGGAATCTAGTGCCCAGGCAGCCCCAGGGGTCAGTTCTCAAGTAGATTGCATGAAGTGGTGAAGAAGGCATCATGCATCCCAGAAAACCTTGCTTGTCTGAAGGAAGTCAACATGCTCTATTGTGTTCTGCATGATTGAAAAGGTGGGCAAATAAACTCTTGTTGTTATTTATTCAACTGCAATTAGCACTTAGAGTTTCAAGATAAAATGACAATGAGGACAGACCCTGAGAGAATTAGTAAAGATGACTTCTAATAATACTTGACTGAGAGAAAATGTAGAGTGGGGTTCCAGGGAAGACATAAATGTTCTTTAGTGTCCTTTTGGAACATGACGCTGTATTTCTTGCTAGAATATTTGTTAGTGAAACAGAAACTCTTTGTTGGCAGAAAGTTGAGCTTCACTCCCTAGAAGGATGGCCATGACCAGGACCTCCCTGTCTGAGTTCCTTTGTCTCTATCACTGAGGGCAGGATAATTACATTTACCTAGATGAACTGTTGGGAGGATTAGCATTGTTGCTATCCAACTAACACTGTGGTTGATACCTATGCACACAAGGCCTCCCGGGAAAGGAGCATTAAGTTGTAATGGTCATGGATGGATTCACTCCCCACTTGGCATGTGGCCAGGTGAGTCTTCCGCCCCAGGTGACATGAGTTTCTGTGTTGTGGCCCTGTCTAGGGATCTTCTCCATGCTCCCACATACATTACATCAGCCTTGATGGGGCCACATCTTTAGGGCTGAGGCATTGTGTTATTAAAAAAAAAAAAAAAAAAAAAAAATATATATATATATATATATATATATATATATTTAGTCTTTATCCCTGGTCCTTGGCACAGGGCTCCTAAAACTCTTGGAATTTACTCCCTTGGTTATGCTAATGACATGACTTTTAGAGGGGGATAGTGGGGGCTGGATAGCTTCAGGACTTGAAATTCAATTCAATCCCCAATGGCAATGGAACCTCTATAAAAACCCTAAATGATAGAGTTCAGAGAACTCCCATGTTGGGGAACACCCTGAGGCATGGGGAGGGTGGTGCCCCTGGAGAAGACTGGAAGTCTCATGCCCTCCCCCCATACCTTGCCCGATGTGTCTCTTCCATTTGACTGTTTCAGCGTGGTATCCTTTATAGTAAACTGCTAAACACAAGTAAAGCTATTTTCTGAATTTTGCAAGTTGTTCTAGAATGGGGTGTGGAAAAGAATGGGGTGGGGCCAAGAATGGGGTGTGGAAAACCCTGAATTCGTAATTGGCCAGTTGTGGGTGACTTGGTCATCCCATTTGTGGCTGATGTTTGAAGTGAAGGCAGTTTTGTGGGACTGGGCCCTTAAACCTGTGGAGTCTGATGCTAACTTTGGGTAATTAGTGTCAGAATGAGATTGAATTTTAGTCAGTCAGTTAATTAGTTTCGGAGAGGTCATTGGCATTGGAAGGGAAAACCACATGGTTACCCATAATAGAGTGGGCTCCTCATTATTCAGGGTAGAAGTCTTGGGAGTGAGGTGAGGTCAAGGATGGCATGGATTAAACCAAAATCCGATGCTAAATCCTTCTCGGTAGCATAGCCTTCATGTGGGTGGGGCCAGAATGTCCCTTGGGCACTAGAATTGCATCATTTGGAGTTTATAATTACTCTCAGCCCATAAAGTCTGGGAGGTTCAGATGAGGCATTTAGTCTTGAAAACATAAATAGACATTGTTTGTTTTAATAAAGAAAGTACAAATAACAGACAACATTTATCAGGCACTTTCCAGGTTTCAGGCACAATTTGAAAAGCTTCACATGAATAAACTTAAGCTGTACTCACAAAAATCACCATGCAAGAGGTACTCTTATTGCTTCCATCTTACACTTTATGGAACAGAGGTTCAAAGAGATTAAGGGACATGGCTCAGACACAAGGCCAGCGAGGGCTAACTCAGATTTGAGCCAAAGAGACTGACTTCTGTGACTCATCAACAGAATCTTCATTGAGAAATTCTGAAATAGCTTAAGAATGAAAGAACATGCAAAATGTGAAAAAGACATGCAAGGTACAAAACCAATTTGTCACTTCTCAGTAAATGGCATATCAATATTTTGACCTAGTTCTCCTAGCGAGTATCTGGGATATCTAGCATTAAAACTATAATAAATACCCAGTGAGAAAACTATTCCTGCAACTTAGGTGACTAAGCTGAACAGCACAGAAATTTTAAAGGTCTGCAGTTTGTTAAATGCAATTTTTAGAAATGTGAAAATAAGCCAGAGGCAGAAATCCAGTGATAGGGTTTGAACAATAATATAAACTGGACCTAAGAATGCTGAGAATGCGGATAATTAAATATCTGTCCATCTCCCCCTCACCCTCACCACCATAGAGATACCTTGTGGGAAGTCCTGTTTCAGGATGTTAGTTAGCTACATCGCTATGATTTGAGTAATTTTATGCTTTTCCTCTTGCCTTTGATGCCTTTATTCACTTGTACAGTCAGTCTATTTTCATTAGTCCGAGCAGTCTCAGCTCAAATGCTGCCACCTTCATGCCTCCCTTCTGGACACCTCTAAGTACGTTGGTGGTCTTCTAGCAACTCTTGCTTGTACCTCCATGATTGGAGTGACATGATGCATTGCAATCATTAGTCACAAGCATGTCTGCAGTGAGTTTCTCGAGGGTTACACTTCCTCTTTGCCTCCCTAGTACCCAGCACGCTGCAGGACTCATAGCAATGCCTTGGTCGATATTTGTGGAACTAGTGAATGACTTTTCCTGAAGCAAATAGTTCTCAAAATGCGGACTGTGCATAATAAGAAAGATGACAATCAGAAATATAATGTCTTGGACACATTCCTTGGTTTCTGTTGCATATTTCAAAAACAAAAATGTAGAAGTCCCTCCATGTGTTCAAGTTTTACAATTTTGATTGTTTTGAGTCTAACTGCAAATATAGCAAAATCTGGAACATGCGTAAGATCATGAACTTGAGAGACTGATGATTTCTTAGCTACAATAACATATTTTGAGTGAATTTCAATGAAGGAAAGAAGGCCTTCTCCTCCTTGCTGTTTGCCCAGCTCAACAAAAAGGACCAAGACTGGCCTAAAGTATGCATTAAATGATAAGAGGAACCACAAGAAACCTGACATCATAGAGTGAGAAAACATCAAGGAAAAAGCAAACTAAGAAACACAGGTATCAGAAAGTCACACATCCAAAAAAAAAAAAAAAACAACAAATAGAATTGATGGCAAAAGTTGCCATGTGGGCCTGTTTATGAAAGCGAACTTGGTTGCCATGAGGAGATGGGAACCCAGTAGATGTGAAGAGTGGGGTAAGGGATTGAGATTGCGTGACTAACTCCAAATGTGGGTAACGTTGAAGTGGGTGTCTTTTAATTGGTTTGGACAAAAGTCAGGAATGGCTGGATGAAGGAAGAAGAAAGCAAGGGTGGTGGAATAAAATCAGAATCATGAAGCAAGAATTTTATGGGGAGACGAGGTCGAGAAGAATACAGAAGTCCATCTCATTCGAATGGAAGTAAAAGCAAGGCTGAAATATCATCGAAGAGGGGAAAAGCATAAACTTCTGGCAGCCTGTAGTTCTGTAAAGTTCTAGAAAGATCTGAGAGGTGAGGACAAGAAGAAAGCCGTTCCCATGTCTAGGTGACTGAGCTATTCTTTCCAAATAACCACTGGAAACTACCTCTTCCTATACATGAAAAAGATGCTATATCCATTTACAAATAGGATTTAAGAAATAGGCAGTGACTTACTGGTGAGAATAAAAAGTACTATGAGAGTTGAAGAGATATATAAATAAGAATTGTAGCCAAGGCTAAGAGAAGCCCATATTGACTAAGAAATTAATTGCGTTAAAGAGAAATTATTGTCTTGATTAACCAACCTCCTATTCTCAATGATTATATTACATGTTCTGGAAGGTATAAAAAATATAAGTTGCAGCCGGGCTCGGTGGCTTAGCCTGTAATCCCGCGCCTTTGGGAGGCTGAGGTGAGGGGATTGCCTGAGCCCACGGGTTCGAGACCGCCTGGGCAGCGAGACCTCATCTCTGCGATCAGTCAAAAAATCAGCTGGGCGTGATAGCGCATGCCTGTAATTCTGGCTACTTGGAAGGCGGAGGCGAAAGGATCGCCGGAGCCCAGCAGGTCGAGTCTGCGGTGGCCGAAAGCGGCCACTGCACTCCAGTCTGGGCGACAGAGTGAGGCTCCAACTCAAAAAAAAAACATAAGTTGCATGTAAAGAGATTTGAAGACATGGAGCAGGCCTTCTCCATTTTCTTTATAGTCATGAAAACACTGTAATTCAAACAAGAATTGGAAAGTTGTGTGCTTGCTCGTGCAAATTAATAAAACCTTCCACATCTCAGACATTTTGATATTCTAGCTGAAGGTTTTCCCAATTTCAGTTTAGGAAAAACTGCTTGTCATACACATTGCACCTTCAAAGTATTGATTAAATGAAAGAAAGCTCATTTTACAAATAAATATTATTTACACCATGTATTCTTGCTTAGGGCTTAAAGCTGAATAAAGTTATAAAGTTCTTTGAAAGAGAAGTAATAGCAAAGATCTGTTTGTAATTAGCCTATTCAGTTAAAGAGAGTTTTCCTTAGCAAGTAAATACAAAACATCCCAATTTCATGTAATCTTCAGCTTTTACTGCAGTTCACAAAAACTGCAATCAATTTTTAAAACCTGATCACCAGGTAGATACAGAAACATAAGCTGGTAATACTGGACACATGGTGTGATCGCTTTGACATCTGAACTCTACAATTTTGCATTTGAAATACTACCAGGTATTTTTGGGGCAGAAACTAAGTACAATTAACTTGCAATGACTCTTCTTGGTTGCAATTAAAGTTGAGTCAGGTAAGTATGTCTGTTGGAGAAAAGAAAAAAGAACATTTACATATTAGAGTCTCTGAATCAAATCCCCAGGAAGAGACTTCCAGAACAATGTAGAAACAACTGGCACAAATAGCCCAAATACAGACTTCTTTGGGAAGTGGGCCCCAAAAGGGTCCATCTTGGAGATAAGAGCCCAGGAAACCATTGCTGAAGCTGCCCATATACCATCAAGGTGACATTTCTTTGAAAGATGGGAAGATGGGCCCACAACGGTTAAGTGATTCCCCCCAAATACACAGGAAGTTGATGGTAGGGCCAGGCCTAGAAGTGGGATCTTCCCTCTCCCCTCATCATCCTTCTCTCCACCATCAATGGAAATTTCTCATCATTTACTCTACAATACAGACTTGCACACCTAAAAGTCGTGTTCCTTTGTTTCTCTCAGGAGATGAAGAAGCAGACATGAGGATGTGAAGAAGTAGACATGAAAAAGCTGGACTTCCTTTTAGAAGTGAAGTCCCTCTTCTGGAGAGGCGGCCTCTTCTTGGCTTCTTGTACTGTATACTGGGTGACCTCTGAGCAATTCTGTCTTACTGAGGAGGAGCAGATTGTGACTGGCTCACACCAAGAAATGCCCTCTCCTCATGGCTCTTGGGCCCGGCTCTTGGGCAAGGTAGAGTCTATGCAAGAGTACTCCATTCTCAGAGGTAATGGAGTACACTTGAGACCCTGGGAAGAAAACACACTCAGTTCTTCCTGGATGGACAAGTGACCTCCAGAGTCCCAGAGTATCATTTTGACCCCTGATATCTGGCACCACTTGCTCCTCAGGTATTTACTAAACACCTACTTTTGTGTCAGATGTTCTTCTAGACCAGAATGTGGAAATCGGACTAATACAACACCTGCCCTTACTCTTAAGTACCTGCCCTGACTCACTGTTAAGGACATCCTGGCCAATGAGAAGCATAGCCTGCTGTATAGCAGGCATCGTGTTGAGACTGCAGATACCGAGGCCCTCAAAGTTTACCAGTCCCTCTTTTCCTTGGCTGACGTGGCATCTAAGAAAGAAACAAAGCAGAGCAAATCCCTTTTGTTCCATGGCCTGATACAACATCAACCACATAGAAGGAAACCAGAGGGAAAGACTCCCTTGTAGGCTCCTGTTGCACCACTCTTCTGATTTCCACCCTACACATACATACTATGTTTAATGTGAGTGGAACTGTGAACTAGACATTATTACTGAAAGACAACAAAATACATTTTATCTGGGAAATGACCTTTAGGTATTAGTTAGCACATTCTCCCTGTGAAATACCAATGCAAAACATGTTCATGGTCAATTATTCAAACAATAGAAAGTGTTTAAAGTCAAAGGCCCTGGATGCCTTCCAGACAATTCTGGAAGCATGAGCATAGAACAGTTTTGAGGTGAGGGAGGACTCGTCTTTCGAGGTTATGAGTTAGTGGGATCAGCTTCAGGCAGGTTCCCAGATCCGCTGTGCCCAAGTCAACTCTTTGTGTGCTATTTCACTCAACTGCACCTCGCTTTCTTACTGGAATGTGTATTTTTGCCTTAATGCAGTTACACATTTAATGGGATATCATGATGCCTTGCATTCCTCTAAAGTGCCTCCCCCAAGACCCCATACCTTTGCTAGGACCTGTCCAATCTGTGCTTTTAATTTTAATCTGTTTGCTACTCATAGCAATTTTATGCTACAGTGTTATTATTATTGATGCATTCATCATATGGATAAGAAAATTGGGGTCAGGCAAGTTAAGTAAATTGCCCCAGGCCATACAGCTAGTACAAAGTAAAGCTGCATGTTTGTCCTGCAATTACGAGCTCTTTAGAGCTAGGATGATGGCTTCAATCTTTTTCTTGTGGCACATAGTCACTGGCATATAGCAAATGCTCAATTGATGTTCACTGATTAAATTAGTGAATTCCTAATGAGATGTGCTCTTTCTAAATTATTCCAGTACTTTTTAATGCACTGTTTGCTAGAAATTATTTATTTATTGCATTTTCTGAATGCTCCCCAGCCCCCTTGTTCTGTTAGTCCAGGGAAGAGAGCATGTATTCTCGGGCTTGACTCCTCTGTGTTCTTTCTACTGTTCTTCAGGAGAATGTGAGGTGGGATTTAAGAAAGGGGTGCCATTTCCATCCTGAAGGAAAATATCAGTTCAGTGGTTTTCTGAATCTTGTGCCTTGAAAATAAGAGCTATGAAAACCAAGTGGACATGGGAATGAAAGATTTCAGAAAAAAGAAAATACCGCTTTCTGTTTTTGTGGTGTAGGAGAGTTGTCTACAGACTTGAATGTATGTAAAAGTCAGAGAAGCAGGAGAGCCTTCTTCCCACCTTCCATCCTCCAACCATTGCAAAATCCCCCACCAACCTGCTCATTTCCAATGTGCAGCCACCATATGCCAAGGCAAACATGGGCTTTGGATTAGCATTTGAACTTGTGGGCACTCCTCTGGCCAGTGTTGATAAGGTTATACAGCTGTGTTCTCCCAGCACAATGGGCACCGTGGTGAATTAGGCCATGAGTTGGTATTTAGACAAATTGGGCAGTATTTTCTAAACTTTCTGTGCCATATGTCCATACAAGAATGGGATAATGAGTGCATATGTGCAGAGGCAGCAGCACTAGACTTCAACAAAAATAACATTTCCAAACCAGCAAAACTGCAAACACATGAAAGGCAAATGTTTCTAAACCAAACCTTAACCCCCCAATCAGTTGAACTATAATAATAAGCATAACCATTATTCTTATTATTACATGAATTTCTCATTTATCTTGCATTACTCAGAAACAAGGGAGCCCTTGTAGAGTACTGTTTCAGATAAATGAAGCTCTCTAAGTATCAATGAGAATCTTTCTTAATAATTCATTGTTTTTTCTGCCTTCCTAAACAGAGTCTTTGAAGAAGACAAGATAATGGAGCTCACTTATTCTACTGGAGTGAATAGCGTTGTCCCGCCCCTCCCCCCCATGTGCGTTGGGAATCTCTGAATGTGACTGCATTGATTTGCTTTGGCTACCGGCTACCATAACAAAGTGTCACAAACCAGGTGACTTAAGCAATAGATATTTTACTTCTCAAGGATCTGCAAACTGGAAGTCTGAGCTCAGCATGGTCAGGTTTTGTTGAAGGTCTTTCCTTGGGTTGCAAATGGGCACCTTCTTGCTGTATTCTCATGTGGTGGAAAGAAAGAAGCTTTGATGTTTCTTCTCCTTATAAGGGCACCAGCCACAGGATCAGGGCCATACTTTTATGACATCATTTAATCTTAATTCCCTCCTTTAGCCCTATCTCCAAGGACAGTCCCATTGGGGTTAGGGATTCAAAATATGAATTTTGGAAAGACACAATTCAGTCCATAGCAGTGACCTTATTTGGAAACACAGTAGTGATTTGTGGTTGAAATTAATTAAGATGAAGTCATATTGGATTAGGGTAGACCCTAACCTAATGACTAGTATCCTTACAAGATGTGAAAACAGAAACAGAGAAAGAAAACACCAGATAAAGAGAAGACATAAATTGAAGTGATACCCCTACAAGCCAAGGAATGCCAAGTGTTGCTGGCAACTACCAGAAACTAGAAGAGGCAAGGAATAGATTCTGCCCCCAAGTTCCCAAGAAGAAAAGAGTATTGCTGACACTCTGATTTCAGATTTCTGGCCTCTAGAACCATAAGGGAATAAATTTCTGTTGTTTTGAGCCACCTAGTTTATGATAATTTGTTACAGAAGCCCCAAGAAATAAATCCATTGATGTTCCATCTCCACAATTACCATCACTGGTGATCAACAGGATGACTTAGCAGAGTGTCTGCTTCGTGGCTTTTGCATTGGCTTCCTGCCATGTGTCGTACCTGTCACATAGTAGGTACTGATGTGTGTTGCTGGATGAAAACATAAGCTCTTTGTATCAGTTTTCTTCATCCACAATGCTGTAGACAGGAAGACAACTCATTAGCCTGGGATGGTTGGAAGAAGTAGGGGGCTGAATGTGAAACAGCCCTTGGCATATGTGATAGCTATTATTCCATAGAGTTGAGGTTGCTGGTATTCTTTCTTTCTTTTTAACCAATAAAGAATGATTTATTTTTTGAGCATTTTAGACTTTGCAATGAATTTTCACATTATCTCAATAGATCTACCTGGTGCCATTGAGAGGTATACAGGGTGAGCATCATGACCTCAATTTTACAGATGAGGAAACTGAGGCTCAAGGCGTTTGTCATTTGATGAAGGACACTTGGTTCAGATATGATGCTGCTGAGACTCAGTTCCAAGACACTAGACTTATTTCTTTAACCCATATTTGTCAGAGTATTAAATGAAGAGTCCAAAAAGAACGGCTCTGATTCTAGAGTTACCAAAAATTACCCTGGGGTTGCTAGTACTCTAATCGCAGGTTAGATAGCATGTCACAGTTTTATCCGCATGATTATGTATTTGAAATCCATTCCTCCCTACAACATATATGTATTGAGTGTACACTGTATGCTAATATATGTAGAAAGGACGGTGGAAGGAAAAGAAAGGAGGGAGGGAGGGAAGGAGGGAAGCACTGGAATTATAGTGAGAAAAACACAGAACCTTGTTTCACGGACCTTATGGGTCAGGGGGAAAGACAAGCAATCAAACAACACTATACTGTGAGATGGGTGCTATGATAGAGGAAATTCACAGCACCAACATCTAACATTTAAAGAGGAGACAAGAAAGGCTTCCCAGAGAAGAGCACATGAAGCTCAGAGCAGAAAAGGGGATTTGCAGTTGACGAGGTCAATAGGAAGACTGGCCTATCCAGGCTGAAGGAAAAGGCAAGAGGCACATTTTGCCCAGAAAGAGAGAAGGAAGAAAAGAAGAAAGGATGGTGAAACAGAGGGAGAGAAGGAGAGAGGGAGGAGAGAGAGAGGAGGGAAGAGAGGGAGGAAGAAGGAAAGAAGGAGGAACATTTGGAATTTAGAAACTTAATTGCCCTCCTCGTGGATTCAGGGCGACTAAGAGCAGCAGAAAGCCTCTGAGCTGTTTCCTGCAGGGGACAAGGTGTCTAGATGTGTTTAAGAAGCCTCACTCTTGCAGTTGCAGGGAGTCTGGATTAGAATAGAAGCATACCAGTCAGTTAGCTGCACATGAATTGAAGTGAAAACTATGGGGCTTGCTGTAGTGACAATGGAGAGAAGTGGACTCTTGTAGTAAAAGTATAATCCACAGGAATGGTTTGATTCAAGGCAGGGTGAGGGACAAGAAATAGTCAAAGACAACTTCTCTTTTTGGCTGAGGAAGCAGCACAGAGACACACTTTACAATACATCATGCTTTAGTAACCATGGGAGCAAAGTGAAGAGGAGTTAGTGTCGAAGTGAGAACAAGCTTCGGTTGGGTTTCAAGTGAAGTAGTGAGTTTATATTTGAATCATGTTTCCCATTTTCAATTCTTTACTTGTCTCATTTTCATGATGCATTTCTAATGCTCTGCATGGACTTTTAAGTTGGGAAGTTGATTTAAAATTATCACTAAAATAATTCCCTTATATGTAATAATTGTTTATGTAAATTCTTATTAAATGAATTTTCTCAGGTGCATATGGCTGATTAAATGCCATATGAACTGAAAAAAATATATCAAAGATGAGCAAAACTGTAGGCAAGAATTTACTGGGAAAAGAACAGACTTCCTCGGAAGGTACTTAACTCAAGTGTCTTCTGAGACTGCCTGAAAATATTCATTAGGAAATATAGAAAAACACTAGATTTTTATCTTAAAGGACTTTAATATCTGTGCGCAACACGGGCAGGGTGATAGAGTTAGGTGAAAAGGACATTTTGTTTTGTTTTATTTTCCATCTTTATCGAGGTATGATTAGCAACTAAAAATTGTGTATATTTAGGATATACAACATGATGTTTTGGTATATGTATACATTGAAAAATGATTGGCAAAACCTACCTAGTTAATATATTTATAACCTTCCATAGTTACCTTTCTTGTGGTGAGAATACTTAAGATCTAGTCTGCTGACAAATTGCAAGTATACTATATATTATTATTCACTATAGTTACCCCGCTGCACATTGGGTCTCCAGGACCTATTCATCTTGTAACTGAAAGTGTGTACCCTTTGACTGACTATCCCCACTTCCCCTGTTCCCCAACACCTGATAACCACCATTCTGTTTTCTGATTCTATGAGTTCAACTTGTTTAGATTTCACATGTAAGTGCAATCATGCAGTATTTGTCTTTTTGTGCCTAGTTTATTTCACTTAGTCTAGCATCCTCCAGGTTCATCCGGTTGTTGCAAATGATAGGATTTCCCTCTTTTTAAAGGCTAAATTATGTTCAATTTTATGTGTGTGTGTGTGTGTGTGTGTGTGTTCCATATCTTGACTCTTGTAAATAACGCTGAAATGAACACGAGAGTGCAGCTACCTCCCTAGTTACTGATTTTACTTCCTTTGAATACATACCCAAGAAGTGTGATTCCTGGATCACATGGTAGTTTTATTTTCAATTTTTTTAAGGAAACTTCATACTGTTTTTCATAATGCAGTGCAAATTTACATTCTTACAAACAATGCATAAGGTTTCCCTTTTCTCCATATCCTTTCTAACACTATCTTTTCCTTTTTTTTGAATAACAACCATCCTAACGGGTATGAGGTAATATCTTATTGTGGTTTGATGTGAATTTCCCTGATAATTAGTGATGTTAAATATGTTTCATGTACCTGTTGGTCACTTGTATGTCTCCTTTGAAAATATGTCTAAATATGTCCATTGTCTATTTTAATCAGGTTATTTTGTTGTTGTTGTTGTTGAGTTGTGTGAATTCCTTGTATATTTTGGATATTAATCTTTCATCAGATTTATGACTTGCAAATATTTTATGTCATTCCATGGGTTGCTTTTTCATTTTGTCAATTGTTTCCTTGGCTATACAGAAAATTTTTAGTTTGATTTAGTCCCCCTTGTTTGTTTTTGCTTTTGTTTCTGTGGCATTGGTGTTATATCCAAAAAGCCATTGCAAAGACGGTTGTCAAGAAGTTTTTCCCATATTTTTTCCTCTAAAATTTTTATTTTTAGGTCTTACATTTAAGTCTGTAATCCACTTTGAGATGATTTTTATGTAAGATGAAGATGCAACTTTATTTTTCTCTTGTGGATATCCAGTTTTTCCAATATACTTTATTGAAGAGACTATCCTTTCTTCATTGTGTATTCTTGATGTCCTCACTGAAGGTTAGCGAACCATATATACATGGGTTTATTTCTGGGCTTCCTGTTTTGTTCCATTAATCTATGTGTCTGGGTTTATACTGGCACCATATTATTGTTATTATGGTAGCTTTGTAATATAACTTGAAATTAGGAAGTGAGATGCCTTCAGCTTTGTTCTTCTTTCTCAAGATTACTTTAGATATACGGAGTTTTTGTTGTTGCTGTTGCTCCATATAAATTTTAGAATTTTTTTTCTGCTTCTGTGAAAAATGCCATTGGAATTTTGACAGGGATTGTATGTAGATCACATGGTATAGTATGGACTTTTTCATAATATTGACTCTTCTGATCTATGCACACAGAATTACCTTTTAATTTGTGTTTTCTTCAATTTCTCTCAACAGTGTTTTATAATTTTTAGTACAGAGCTTTTGCCTTCTTTGTCAAATGTATTCCTAAGTATCTTTTTGATGCCATTACAAATGGGATTTGATGGGATTATTTTCCCCATTAAAAAAATTTTTTTTTAATTTTAAAGATGTGGGGTACAATTCAGGACTAGGTATACAAGTGGTCATGGTACATGTAAAGTTTGGGCCTCCCTTTGGTTCCCACTTTGCCTGGTTTGAGATCAGGTACCCTTATTGATGTTGTATGTAGTTCCTGTTTAGAGTTAGGACACAACTGATTTTTGTATGTTGTTTTTTTGTCCTGCAACTTTACTGAATTTCTTTATTAGTTTTAAAAGTGTTTTGGTGGAATTTTTTGAAAGGACCTGGGTTTGAAGCAGAAGAACTTTGGTTTAATTTTTGCCTCCATTATGGTATGATCTAGAACAAGATATAAAGTTCATCTGAATCTAATTTCCTACATCTATAAAACAGAGGTAATAACATTAGGGCTAAAATATTTTGATTATATATAACCTGGTGTCTGACACTTAATGAGCTATTAAATACCTCATAAATAATAGCATTAATATGATTATTTCCCTAAGTTTTTGGATGCCAATGGCATCTCCAATTTAAGCAGTGGGATCCCTTACTGAATGCCTTCTCACATTCACAAAGCAAACAAACATATCAAAACTCTTCCTAAGGGGTGGAAACTTCTCAGACTTCGCCCAAGCCAAGAACATTGACTTATTTTGGAAAGTTTCTTTAAAAATTCATCAGGCTATTGTTTCTGGGTTTGGAGTTTGATTTGGTTTGAATTACACTAATACAAAATAAATACTGTAAATAAATAACAGAGATACCCTTTAATTTCAGAGCTGAGGAAGAGAAGTACACTCTGTGCTGGATTTGTAAACACCCTGCCAGTTTCCAGATACAGTTCCTGAAGATCATGCTTCTTCCAATTGTCCCTGTGTAAAAGCCAGGCAAAGTAGTAAAATCCCTACAGCCAGCACTAGACCATGCAGCGATCAAAGAGCAAGTCACTGTAAGTCCCAGGTGGAGAAACCAAAGTGTCACAGACCTCACAAGAATTTTCAAAAATCACTACTTGTATGTGCTTGGGTCCATTGACTGATGAAGCTGGAAGAAGGGGCCTTAGCAGTTGTTGGATATGGATGTCTCCTTCATAATGTAAGGTATCACAGTGAGTCATTGAAAGAGCTGCTGTGCTGTCTGTTGCTTGTGTAGCACTTTGCAAAGATTTCCTATTTAGGTGATCTCCATTGGACTTCAGAGAGATCGTCTGCCCACATGAAGTAGGATCTCATTGCCCAACTAGATTTAGTTTCTATTTTTTTTTAGCACATTCTGTGTTCCAGACATGTAATAACCACTCTCACATATATTCCCTCATAGGAGCCATTCGACTGTTCCCATTTCACTGACCAGAATGTGGAGGTCCAGAACATCAAAGTCACTTGCCTGTGCACATCCTGGAGTCATTGCCAAGACAAGACTTGGACACCTCTCTCTTTCTGATTGGAAACCTGGTAGTTATCTTACTACAATATTGTAGTAAATTGTACACATAAAAATTGTAATTTATTTACTTCATGCTGCTCCCGTTGGGCAAAAGAACAAAGAAGAAAGAGGAGGAGGAGAACAAAAGAGAGAAGCAAGGAAATATTTTGAAAATCTGCAATTACTCGTCGAGGAAGAAAATGCCTTATGGCCAATAGGAGCAATTAAATCTAACATCTCTGTGATGCATGGGTGTATATTTCCTTGGTTTCTGAAAAAATCATTTGCTTTAATTTGTGAACTCTGTACCCAGATCCCAAAGTAGGAATCACTCACTCCTTGAAGGATACTCAAACTTTCTCGGTAGTGGCTCAAGTTATAGGACAAGATTAAAATGAGGGGAGGCAGCACCGGAGGGTCCAATCCTGAGTGAAGGTCAGGGTCTGGCATCCTTTGATTTCTCTTACTTGTAAGTAGGTTGGGAGGGAGAGCAGAGGAAAACAAGTTTGGTGGTTCTTTGCCAACTGAGAGACCCGTCTTCCATCACGGATTCCTGGGCCCAGTCTGGAGTGAGCCACAAACCATCCTGGAAAGCTGAGAGTGTCTGCCTGACTCCATTGAGTGGAGGGTGGTAGACTCCAGCTGCCTCCCAGGCGTTCCCCGAGAGCAAGACTTTGGGGTATCAAATAATCTGGGTTGATCAACAAGGGAAACCAGGCCAAGACAGCAAGGGAGAAAGGACTCCTTTGCCTTGAGGCGCTTTTAATCACCAGCCTTTTGTGTGAAGCTGGTTTCTTTAAAGGGATGTGAAAGCATGTAAGTATGGTAAGCTGCAGTATGGAAGGAAACATCTTGTTTACAAATGTCAGGCGGTAATTAGCATAATTTAAAGAGAGGAGCCACAACTGCTGGCTTTTGTTAGTTGAAAATCTCAGTGCTTTCTTGTGGCTGTGCTTTAAGAGGCCGGGTAGACATGGAGACTCTGAACCCAGTTCATAAATAGTTGATTTCATATTTTAAAATCTTGCACTAAAACTGTCACCCCCTCTCGTGGATCACAGATGGTGAAGAACTAATTTGTTACTGTTTGATAACTGCTTTTATGTATCAAAGCTCTTATTTACTACTCTGTGGGGGAAATGACAGACTAAGAGCAATTGTGTGTTTTCTTTCCATTTTTCTTTAACTGCTAGGCTCCTTGTTTCTTCCCCCTGACATTTTTCTTCTTTGAAATACAAAATGGTGAATCTTTTGCATATGCTGGCTTGACTGAACCAAGTTTTGGGGGAATTGGAAGATGCCTCTCCCAGAACAGACCAGCAGCCTCTTTGTCTAATCTTTTTAAATGTCCCCATGCTATGTAATGACACTCAGGTCAGTCTCTTCTCTCTCAGCTCACAAAACTGCTTCTAATTAGCTATGCAAATTGGAGCTTTGCTTTTGAAAACTGTCAAGGAAATGTATGGAAGTGCGAGAACATCTGTAAGGTAGACCCAGATCATATGTGCAGTTTGCACAGGCAAGCTCTTTTTCCTCTAACTACTCATTTGATTCATTCACTCATTCATTCATTCAGCTATTTGATTCACTTTTTCATTCAATCAGACAGTTGTTACTTCTTTCCTTTGTGGTAGGACCTTTCTGCTAGATGGGAGCTTAGATGTGAGTACGGTAGAGGCTGACACTGGTATGTCTGTACCGCTTTCACTCCACCCACGTTCTTGGAGTTTCTTGGACATAAAATGAAATGCATAGAAGAAAATTTAACAATTAGCTAGTTCAAATGAGCAAACTACAGCCTGGGAGCTAAGAATGATTTTTATATCTTCAAATGATTGAGGAAAAAAATCAAAGAAGGAATAATTTTCTTTTGACACATGAAAATGGTCTGAAATTCAAGTTTCAGTTTTGCTGGAACACTGCTGCACCCACCTGTTGACATATTGCCCATGGTTGCTTTCAGGCTATAAAGGCAGAGTTGAATAGTTGCTATCAGGACCATGGTCTATAAAACCTAAAATATGTATTACCTGGTCATGTACAGAAAAGCTTACCAACTCCTAAGCTACCTCATTCTTTAACTTTTTTTTAACACAGTGGGGAAAGAACTTGAACCAAAACAATGCCTGTGATTCAGACACCTCATCACTTGTTATTCCCCTTTGCTTACTGAACCATTCTGCCTAAGGTTGACTCCTGTCTCAGGGCCTTTGCACATCCTATTCTGTTTGCATACACAGATATTCTTTCTCCACATCAATTGTATTCATTCTTTTATTTTAGGCTTTAGAGCAAATGCAACTTTATCAGAGGAGACTTCATAACTCCCAAGACAGAATTAGGTCTCTGTCTTTTGCTCTTTTATTGATCTCCATTTTTTTATTTGATAAGAGCATTTATCAAAACTTTTAATTATATTTTTGTTAGTGTTTCAATTTTTTTTTTTTTTTTTGAGTTGAAGTCTCACCCTGTCGCCCAGACTGGAGTGCAGTGGCCGCTCCCGGCCACCGCAGCCTCGACCTGCTGGGCTCCGGCAATCCTTCTGCCTCAGCCTTCCGAGTAGCTGGAATTACAGGCGCACGCTACCACGCCTGGCTAATTTTTTTTGTTTGTTTGTTTTATTGTAGAGATGAGGTCTCACCTGCCCAGGCGGGTCTCGAACCCGCGGGCTCAGGCAATCCACTCACCTCAGCCTCCCAAAGGCGTGGGATTACAGTCTGAGCCAACGAGCCTGGCTAGTGTTTCAATTTAATTAACATCTTCACTCAGTCTTTAAGATTCCTGAAAACAAAAGCAATGACTGTTCATTTTGCCACATCCCAGGTGTTCCTAAAAAGAGCTGGTATACATTAGTGAGTGTCTTTTTGAATGAAGGTAGCACACACATTCTGGAAACTTACCGTGTTCTAGGCACCTAGTTAAGTGCTGTGCACATAAATACGTCATGTAGTACACCAAGATAAGTTATTAATCATGTTTTACAGATAGGGAAAATAAGGATGCTTTCTGGATTTTGGCAGAGTTCTATCTGACCAAGATAAACTATTTTTATCTGACTTCAAATCTCTCATTCTTATGACTATTTTACAGATAAGGAAATTGTGTGTAACACATCGTGATTCAAATCAATTCTCACTGGGAAGGAAAAAATGCCATAAAAATATTTTATTCTATACACAAAAAGGTTTTCTCAGCATGTTTTATCAACATAATCATCATCACATTATCATCATTAAGACATGAAAGAGGAGCACACAATTGAAAGGCTCCCCTTCCCTTTTCAGTCACTCAAGAAGTAGATGGTAAATGGAATTTTAAGTTTTGTTTTGCTCTACTTTTAATCGTGTTTCCTTTTTTGAATAATTGCAAGATGCTGGAGTGCTAGAAAGAATATTAGAGAATATCTAACTCAGTTAGTTTCTTTGTCATAGCCAGAAATGTGAGGCCACTTCTCCTGGTCTTCAAACAGTGGTCCCCAACCTTTTTGACATCAGAGACCAGTTTAGTGGAAGATCGTTTTGCTATGGACATGGGGTGGGGGTGTGGGGAATAGAGGGGATCATCAGGCATTAAATTCTTATAAGGAGTGTACAACTTAGATCCTTCACATGCACATTTCACAATAGGGTTTCCACTCCTATGTAAATCGAATGCCTCTGCTAATCTGACAGAAGGCAGAGCTCCACTAGCTGGCCACTCACCTCCTGCTGGGCAGCCTGACTCCTAACAGACCATGGACTGGTACTGGTTCACAGTGCTGGGTTTAGGGACCCCTGTCTTAAAGCATTGTGTTGACTTAGATTCACAAAACACATTTCCTGTAGTGTTTATTGCCAGGACCCCTTCTTGATTCCACTATTCTAAAAGCACAAAGGAAAAAAAAACTCTCCACATTTTTCTATATTTGAGAGTAAATTGCCCACTTGCAATTTCACTGTGTCATATTTTGAAATGTAAGATTTTACATGCATTTTCATGGATGTTATTTAAACTATGTCCCCCATTTATTCTGTTGCCATATTAGATTTTGGAACGTTGAACATATAAAACCAGAAAGCAGATTTTGTATGTCACTCTTTGGAAAATGCCCATGCCTCATAAATATTAGAATTGGGTTCCAACGTGAGTCAGCCTGTGTTGGGTGACCACATTGTTCTTAACTCACACTTTCATGTTGCCCCTTGTCCAAGTGAAGTTTAGAGAGTTAAATATTACATTATCGATAATATGATGCCATTAAAAATGAATATGAACAGAGATCAATAATTCAGCCTGTGGTTTCAGAGTGTCCCTTAGCCTTCATTAAAGTAGAAACTGATGATAATACTGATGACAGCTATGATGATTAAAACAATAGACATTTAGAATCTATTTTACATTTGGCAATGCCCCTTCATGATAAATTTTCTCATGAAATATTCACTACTCTTCTTGTTATATCAGTTAATATTATCACTGCCTTATGCAAATGAGGAAATAGAGGTACAAAAAGTACATGGGAATTTCTACAAATCATTCAGTAACTAGGAGATAGAATCAGGGAAACTATTCTGTTGTCTTTTAAGAGATGAGGGGACATTCCTTTGCCATTGAAAATATCTCATCTTTTCTTTAATTTCTAAAATTGCAGTAATATGAGAGAAAATCGACACAATAAATATCCTAGTTAAGTGTTAAAATGTTGGCTTCAAATCACATTGGAGTAAAAAATAGAATGACCACGTATTTGCTTGGAAGTGTCCCAGCTTACACCGGCAGCCCTGCATCATTGTTAGTAGTTCCTGCCTTACACTCTCTAAAATGTCCCAATCTGGGCTACTCGTGATTACTCCAGATACTAAGGACTGAACAGGCTTGGTTGAAGGTTGTGGAAGGAAAGGAGAGGAGGCCATACCTATTGGAAGGAGAGCAAGAGAAGAGGCACTGGGTTCCTTTCTCCTCAAAGGTTGGTTATGTGTTACTTGACAGGACTTGGAGTTTGCACAGCATCCATGAACTCCGTCTAAGCTTCCTTTCAAAGTCCTCGTGTGGGCATCTCCCTAACTCCCTAGTATCTTGTCTGCCCCTCTGTATGTCCTTGTCCATCTCCAACTGTTCTCAATTTTGCTCACATTACATGAAAAAACATTACTGTTCTCTTTGTGCCATGATCTCTTTCATACTCAGAATACCTCCCAGGTCAACCAGTCCAAGCACATTTTACAGACATTCTTCTTTCAACATCACTTTCGGACAGTCTACAGTCATAGTCCGTGTTCAGTGGAGAACCCATTGAACAATGGCTCTGTCAGGCAAGATCACATTCCTCGCCCATTCCCAGGGAGGGTCCCACAGACCCAGAATCCATGCCCTGCATTTCCGAGACCCCTCATCCAGACCTTTTCACTAAGCCCTGAAGTCATATCTCTGCATCTTTGAACATGAAGCTCACATATGTGTGTGTTAATGTGTGTGTGTAGGGAATTGGGGGAAAATGGTAACCTCAGATAAAGAATACATTCTAAAGTCATCCTATGTAACATCTTTCATACGTTTCTGCTTTTTAGCTAAATGTGACATGTTTAATATTACTCGGAGCCCCACATGGCAAAAGAAAGACTCGACTCATACATTCCTCCCTGCACATTCTTCTTAAAAGGGAATAATCTGTATACTTTTCACCAACAAAGAATCGACAGTGCCTTTCTAAAGTACAGTTGATGCATGCCACTGAATGCATTCATGTCTTAAATACATGGAAGCATAGAGAAGGATTTCTGCATACTCCTTGAATATGTTTATATCCTAACATGGGAACCAGATGTGAATATAAAGAGAAGGGATGTGTTCCCACAAAGCCAAAAGTTATGTGGGAAATGCTGAAAATGGTCACAAAACTGCTCTTATAATCCCTGAACAGAGGGCTCCAGGCCTGCATTTTTCTTCAGTACACTTTATATATTACTCTGGAGACCATACTGTTTTGACGTCTCAGGTCTTCCTGCCCTGACCAAGGTGCTGCCTTCTGAGCAGGACATCATTAGGGATTCTGGGTTTGTGGAGGTTGTTCTTCTCTCCTGGCAGAGGTTTTATGGGGCCTTGAAGGTATCAGTTTCCATCTAAGTGGAGGATTTAGAGATGCCAGGCCAAGGCATTATTTGCCAGCATTTTAACATTATACACAAATAAGGTCTGAATTTCTGCTTGGAAACAGGAAAAGGGTCATTTAAACTGTTTAAATATTATTAACTTAGAAAAAGAAAAAAATTCTCTAAAGCTATAATGGCATCTACAGCTGACAGGATAGATTTATTGAAGTTTTTGTTCCATGTTAGAAATATATCTACAGATGCCCCATGGTAAAATTAGGTAGGCTTATGGCACTTAGAAAACTGAAATCTAGAAACACATGGAATGAGTAAGATGATATTTCCAGCAATCAATGCATCCTATAAAATGATTGAAAGAGAGCTTCCTCTACACAACAATTTTGGACTTAAGACTCTGATTCAGTGTTTCTTGCCCTAGATTATAGTAAAGGCTAAATCTCATTATGACAAACTGTAATAGATCATCAACATTCTTGAGTTAGACCTAAAAATCTGTTATGTTACTGTGCCTTGATCTAAATGTGACTGGGACTTGGAAATCTTGTTACACTGAGAAGTCTGGCTATAAAGATATTTGGCTGATGCATTCAGTTATTCCCATTCCTAGAGCAGGAAAAAAGAGAGTATAAAAGTTTCAGATTGTTTGGTGAGCCTGGTCAGATCACAAAGTTGGTTGTGAGTACAGGAGGTGGGTACTGACAGCTCACAGAAGACTGCTTTCATGCCTGCTTGATGAAACACCTAGATGTAAGCAATCTTAGAACTCACTGGTTGGATTTGGCCTCTGAGGTTGACTTTTTTCCTCACAGAGGTGAGACGCACGTCTGGTGATCTCAGCACAGCTCGGGCAGAGTTCAGATTCTGCCAGGTCACCAGAGCTGTGGACTGACAAACCCTCTAGGCTGGGTAGGTGTTCTTTCAGCACTCGGCCACTTATAGTCATACAAAAGAGTTCTTCCTGCATGGTCATTATGTACAAACCTCAAAGGGTCTACTCAAGGTTTCAGTGCATAAGGACTAGCTGACATAACTCCTAAAGCAGCCTTCTGAAATAGGAGATCATGCTGATACCTGTGTTTGAGAAAAAACCATCTTAGAATGCTAAGATACTAAAGGAACTTAAAAGAATGCCAGAACCCAATAATCTCTTTCTCTAATGAGAAAGATGATTCAATTTCATTGGAAAAACTCTGAAAAAGATATACACTCACATGTGTATATATGATTAGGGGAATATATATGAATGAATATGGCAATTTCCCCTAGATCTGTAGCTTAATGTGCTCATTCTATATGAAAAACATCAACTTAACCCTTCATCCACTAGAGAACTAGCAACAGAATGCATTCCCATGGGAGTTTGTACTCTAAGAAGTCTTTCCATCTGCGACAGAAGGGAAGAAATATCCTTTCACACACGTGCCATCGAGCAGTCTGTTCTTTTAATTTGGCCAAATGTTGTCTAGGCTCTTCTTGGAGCCTTGGAGTTGCTGGGATGTTTATTTCCATATCTTACCCTTATTTTGAGGTATTTTGTGTCATTGATTGGACCTGTGAACTGACTTTTGTAGTTCATGCAAAAATAGTTCTGCCTTAGAATACTAAGAGGAGAAATCTGAGAGGTTTCTAATATGCAAAAATTATCTGAAAATTGAAAATAGACAAAACATACTATTTTCTCCGTTCAGAGCTTGGCTTGTATTTTTGATTGACTTTCTGTGGATAGGGCTATTTTACAGCTTTGTTAAGGGCAGAAGTTAACTTGTAGTTTTTTATCTGGTAGAGATGCAAATAACTTCTGCCCAGTAGAAAAAATAAATTCCAAAGATTATGGTTTATGGCACTATAAAACATTAATTAGTTATGTATCCTACCTAAGCTATCTTTTCTTAACATTTCTGTATTAAATTTTCCATGAATATCCAGTACCTTAAATTCTCATTTGAACCAGTATTAACATCTTAGTGGCTTCCTCACTAATTAATATGCTAAATAACCCTTTGTCATATATTTACATTTGTATAAAAGTTGTGTTTTTAACCTTTTGAAAATTATACAATAGTACTAAGAAACAACATGACCCAAGGGCCTGGAAATTTCCTTTAAAATTTTTACCCAATTCTCTGAATAGTATTCAGCTTTTATACCTATTCTCTACTCATGAAGATTTTTGGAGAAGAATTCCATAACTTCCACTCTTCCTAAGAAAAATGTACAACTATATCTGCACATGCCAGTGCCATCTGGGTGGTGATTAGACTCCACAGAAAATAAGAGGAAGAAAAAGGAAGTTCAGTGGATATTCCCTAGTTTAGAAACTATGACAGCAGGATATGGAGGCACCAATCTGAATCAGATGCAGTGCATGACCGTGATGACAGCAGCCACTCAGGAGTCTCATCACCCAACCCTGTGATCCTCTCAGTGCCCTCCCATGAGATCCAGCTGCCTAGAATGACTGTGCTTGCCTCATTCAGTTTGTGTAGCTTGTAACCCACCTGCTCCCGTTCTAGTTGGGTGCTTTGCCCTCTCTGTCTAGGTACTATCTTTGCTCCTGGCTCATGTCTGTCCCCATGAATATCCCACTTGTGTCAGAATAACACAGGGCTATTAACACAACTTTTTCTGATGGTTATCACCATCATTTGTACCCTTGGCTTTCCCATTATCTACAAAAATGTGCTCCATGTCTCATTACTTGTCTCTTTCTGCTCCAGTTTTTCTTTCTGGGATATTGTATTTTCTCTGTACGAGTGTCTCCAAGAATGCTACAACTCCTGTCATTTTGTGTCACTGAGTAATTAAACTCTTCCAGACCAAGTCTTGGGGGCTCTAACTTCCACCTGAGGCCAGTTAAGATATTTTGCTAAGTGAAAAAATGATAGATTCCAAGAAGTAAAGTTAGTCAATTATCTAGGAATCAGAAATGACCATAATCAGTGTTTCTATCACTCTAAATAGCACCATTTTTAATGTTTACCCTACACTGACAGAGGAGGTTGGATGAGGAGTGGTTTCGGCCACTGAGGAAGAATCCTGGAGAAGGCCTTGCTTTGGCGGGAAAGTGGGAAATTTGGTTTTGAAACGGTTCCAAGGGAAGGTCTCTTGGGATAGCCATAATATCATGTGCTGGCTTCCAAGACTTGGAGAAGTTTGCTTACACAAAGAAACTTTCTGCCCCTGTGCAGAGATGAGGAACACCTTTCCTTCATTTTGGCTTGCAGGCTGTGGAAGCCGTTTGTTTCTTTCTCCCTGAGCCCCACCCATGCAGCTCCACTGTTCAGAATTACGAAGAGGTGGCTCCTTTCTCCTTTTGAGGCCACGAGTCCTTTTAAATAAGCAGGAGTTATAGAGTCCTGAGTGTGACCCACGCGCCAGAGCCCGGCCCCCGCCCACAGCAGCTCTCCTCACAGTTTGCACATATGCCTGTCCCAGTTCTGTGTGGTCTTGGCTGTAGTGGCCGAACATAAAGCTTCAGCTGCTGTTTCACAGCTTGGATTTTAAAGAGCCCATAAGGAGAGATTGAAAGCTGAATGTCTAATGCTGCCTTCAGATGCAACATCTATCACCCAAACAGTCTGCGTGTAGCATTAGTTGTTACAAAACTGTCCCACACATGCTTTTTATAGCTCACCCTCAACCAGAATGAACCCCTCAGATGTACTAGTCAATCATCCAGCATTTGCAGATTGGTACCGCCAGGCCAGAGCAGATCAAAGTAGTTTAAGTCTAAATCTGCACGTATGGGGAGTGGAAGTAACCTAAACTATTATGTCTAGTCTTATAATGTCTGATCTTGAAAATCTCCTGGGAAATAATGACAATTTTAGAGTCTGAAGTTTAACCGTAACTATTGTAGAACAGAATTAGTACCATTTTGACCAGCCATAGACCAACCTGCCCATAAAACTATATTATGCCAAGGATCTTTCAAAGATAATTGAGAGAGTGTACATTTTAAAAAAATTAGTAGAACGATAATTGGATATAGAGCTGGAGATTTAGGTTCTGATTTGGACTTGACTCCTAACTACGTGGGTGTCCCTGGGAATGGACCCTAGCCTTTCAAGGTCCCAGCTTAATCTCTAAGGCAAAATAGTCAGATGAAACACTTTCTAGGGTTCCTCTACCACCTACACTTAATTCTATGTGTATTTCTAGTTAAGCCCCTTTTAAGGACAAGGAGAAAGATAGGGTTCTCTACCTTCCCCCTACTTACTTCCTTCTTCCTAGTCTAAGGGATTATTAGGGTCTTGCTTTCAGGTAGTCATAAGCCTTTACCATACTTAAGACCTTCCCCAGAATGTCCTGCTTTCTCAACAAGGCATTTATCATTATGGACACATCTTATCTTTTTGGTTGCCCAGCATCTGAGCAAATTCCTCCTCTGTTTGAAAACCCTGTTACTTTTATAGTGTTCCTGTGAGCCTCGATGGGACATAGAAGCTATCTCCCAGGGTAGAAGCTTCGATGTCAGGTACTTGCTTTGATAACCTCCCTTGCAGCTTGGGTGTAGACTTAGGATTCATCATCAGACAAATATGCCACAAGTTGTAAATCTTCAGTGATGCAGAGATCACAGAGAAACCATGGTGTCACAGTGGTGTTGCAGCCCAGCTGCTTACTGGGGGAAGCAGTGCTAGTGCCAGCATCCAGGGCCCAGTAAATGGGTGCTGGGTGCAAGATGGAGGATATTGCTGCAGGGCTTTCTTCAGCAGGCCAGTTCTGTGGCCTCTTTTAGAGGAGTTGTTCCTGATGAACCTCCTGCAAACTTGGCACTCAAGTCTTCCCAGTGATTCTGCAAGTTAATTCGAATCATTTTGGTATGCCTACCTCAGTCCAACTCAGTTTCTCTGGTTTACAACGAAGTACTCTGACCTATATAGTTATAATTGGACAACATAGTGGGGGCTTTCTTTATTACAACTGTTTCCAGAGACCAGAGCAAGGTAAAAATCATACATTTATAGTCCCATCTTTTCCACTACTTTGTTGGTTCTTTGAGAGCAGAGATGGTGTCTTGTTTATCTCTGCAGTCTTAGAACCTAATGTGTTATGTTACCTTCCACAAAACGAGTTCTATCATGAGTATGAGAAAGTTTCATGAATGTTCTCTGGAGTTGCCTCTGGGATTCAAGAGAAGCTTATGAGACGATGAACATTAGGGTTGGGTGCTAAAATACCAGCAAACACATGGCAAGTAGGCAAGTCTGGAAAGTGCATTTCAGCAGGAAAAAAATAATAATTGTAAAGCATCCAGGTACATTCAGGGCATAGCAATTAATTTGATGCTTGAGGACTATAGCAAGGTGTTTTTTTCCCCAAACATTCTAGCAGTAAAATTAGTCATGCCTCACTTAATGACAAGGATGCATTCTAGAAAATGCATTAGGCAATTCTGTCATTGTGCATCAAAATGCATCATTAAATGATTCTGTCACAGCATAGAGTGAACTTACATGACCTAGTTGGCACTGCCTACTGTACACTGAGGCCATATGGTACAGCCTATCACTCCTCTGCTACAACCTGTATGGCACTGTCCTAGATACCATAGGTAACTGTGACACAATGGCGAGTGTGTGTGTGTATGGCCATCTATCTAAACATAGAAAAGATACAGTGAAGATACTGTGTGATGGACCGCTGTCTCATGAACTTATATACAATCTGTTACTGACCAAAGCAGGGTGTATGCTGTACATGACAGTATAGTACTCTCTCATGAAATCATATAGGTCAGGAACAGAGTTAGTCAAGGGCACTATCCCACATCAGAATAGCTCCCCCTTTGCAAATCTTCACTTGAACTCCAGTGAGTGCATGAATTAACTGCATCAACCTATTAAGACTGAATTGGCACATGGAAGTGGGTGGATCAGTCACAGATTGACATCTGGTTATAAATCAGTCTTGTTAGTTTGGTTAATGTGAGACTGTCACAAAAGATAAAACTTCTCTGTTTCGATGATGATAAATTAAGGTTTGTAAACAGATAAGGCTCAGGAGCAAACTAAGGATAGAGGATAATTTGCAAAGGAAGTGTCATCTTGTGGGAGATGACCAGCTAGCCATTCTGTGATGTCAGTGTTCAGCCATTTGCGAAATATGCCTTTATTTTGAGCTTTTATATTTGTCACAGATGGAAGGATTTCTGGAAGACAATGGCATGTGTGATTGGAAGACCTAGAAGAGGAACGTAAAAACTAGACATTTGAGGGAAAGCAGCCCCTCACATGTACACATTATGCGGTGGGCAGGAGAGGAGCTTCCAGGCTGAAGATGGGGATGAAAAATAAAGTAGAAAAATCGTTTTGCTTCAACAACACTATAGGAGCAGACTATGTAAATCACGGGTTAAGCAAGATGACAAAGAGTCCTGGTCCTGTTCTCCAGGAAGTCACACTCTAGTGGGACACAGATAAGTGTCCTAGAATTGCATGACAAGTGCAACACCGAGTGCAACACAAGAAAGACACAGCAATCTGACTGCTCATCTATGGGAGAAGGGTATGGGAGGCCAAGGGAACCCAAGTTGACAATCTCTCTGTGGCAGGTTGGGTCAGGTGGTGGGCGTTTCTCATGCTCCTTCTCGTTCTGTGGACTCTCAGTCCAGTACCTCCAGGAAGGTGTTCTTGGAGGATGGAGTTCCACGCCACCCCACATGCACTGTGGCTTCCCCTGCTGGTGTAGTTACCAAAAGACACCCAGCCATGCCCATCTTTCAGAAGTTGGTTGAAATTCTGTACTGGCTGACAGCCAACCCCTCCTCCTTCCCTTTGGGGACAATATTGGTTTATGGATATCTCTTGAGTGTGAGTTCAGTGGTTCTTTAGAGGGAAAAGAGGCACCAGGGTTAGTCCAGCCTGTCATCTTTTGCAGTTCTCATTTTATCCTCACACCAGCCTGGAGAGGCAGGTGCTATTATTAACCTCATTTTAAAGACAAGCGTGCCTTCGTGAATTAGGAAGCTTGCCTAGGCGGTACAGCTATAAAAGGCAAAGGCAGACTGGAACCCCCAGTCTCCCCCACTGTGATTCCCTGTGCAATGTGGGCCAAGGTAAGGGGAATTGTAAACAGGGCACAGGTGAGGGGTGCACCAGAGTTCACACCAGTGTGAGCTGCAAGGAAGATGTTGTGTTTGGTGGACTTCCAGGAGAACTTTGAAGGGAAGAGGTGTGGCTTAGAGCTGCGGTTCTCACGCTTTGCTGAATACTAGTGCTTTTAAAAATCCCTATGCACGGCCACATCTCAGACCCATTAAATGAGAACTTCTGGAGGTGGGAGGCAGAAGTAGCTGAAATTGCTAATGGTCCCCAAGCTACTCCACTGCAGTCCAGTTAAAATGCAGAATCAGATTCAATAGTTCTGAGGTAGGATGAGACAGGCCACATTTCTAACAAACCCCAGGTGATGCCTGTGCACCCAGCCCCAGGCCACATGCTGGGGAGTAAGACCTTAGAGATGTACAGGGCTCTTTATTCTAGAATTCGCCTTGGGAGTAATAAACCTGGTTTCCTTGGAGGATTCTTTGCTGGGCACGATCCGTCCTCAGGTGACACTGCATGGCCAGGCCATGATCCCAGGGTCCCAGCTGCTCTGCCAAGTCAGTGGCAGTTTGGGAAGCACCTTCTGCCTGCCCTGCCAGTTCATCCAAAGCTTCATCCTGCATTTGGGGAAGCATCGGACATGTGCATGGTAAGGAAAATTCCTTTTATGGGGAAGGCTCCTTTGACTGAGCATTAACAGAATCAGGTTAGAAGAAGAACATTTCAGTTGGAAACGGGGAAATGTGTTTTACTGGGGGCATTTTATTAGACTGTGGAATGATTTTCCCGGGCAGTAATGGTCCCTTGTTTCATTTAAAAAAGATGATCTGCAAGAGGTGCTGGCAGAGGGATAGATGAAGTGACCTAAGAGAGTTTTTATTGCTCTAGTTTCTGTCGCCAAGTGAAACTCAAATGGTTTGTTCATATCTTAAACAGACCTATGTAAAGCAATTACGAAAATTCCATCCATTATAAAAATACCTCCTTTAATAGCACTTTAGAAATATGCCCCATGGATCTCACTAGTCCCCAGTGGACAGGATTTGAACTGCTAGGACAGGAGAGGACTTGAGACTGGGGGGAAGGAAGGTGAGGTCACCCTGCAACACTCTTCAGACCCCTGTCCAAGGCAGTGGGGCTGGAGCAGCAGAGTCAGGGAGGACAATAATTCCTTCATCTTTTTTTTTCCTTACGGTACTTTGCAAAATGATGCTGCCGTATGGGCTGTTCTATTTAGATAGCAGGTGTGGAAAACTCACCAAGAGGAAAAATGCGAAGAAGGGTACTGTTTGCAGACAGGTTTTCCAGGGAAAGGAGACTTCCTTGCAATCCTTCCATTATCGTATCCATGTTGTTTCTAATGACCGCGGGCCATACAGGAAACAGCATGCAGTGACGTCCTCTCTCCGATTGTCTGACACATGAACGGGAAGCGCAGAAACAGGTGTGTGTGAAACTGCTTTTCACACTGTTAAGGAACGGTGATGATGTCTTCAGCAGAATAACCACACAGGAGGACTGACTGGAATGTCTTCACTTTAGAAATGATGGGAGCGAAGTTCTCATTTTACATCAGAAATACACTTGAGTAGGAAGGAGCCTTTGTGGTCTCCTGAACAGGGTATGGGAAGAACCCAGGAATGGTGCAAAAAACAGATTAGGCTTCACAATAAGAAAAACAACTTCATAGCCAGGCACAGTGGCTCACGCCTGCAGTCCCAGCACTTTAAGAGGCGGAGACGAGAGGATGGCCTGAGCTCAGGGATTCAAGACCAACCTGGGCAGCTTGGTGAGACCTCATCTCTACAATATATCAAAAAAAAATTAGCTGGACGTGTTGGTGTGCACCTGTAGTTCTAGCTACTTGGAAGGCTGAGACAGAAGGATTGCGTGAGCCCAGCAGGTTGAGGTTATGGTGGCCGTGAGCATGCCACTGCACTCCAGCCTACGTGAAAGAGTGAGACTCTGACTCAAAAAAGAAAGAAAAAAGAAAAATAACTTCGTGATCAACTCTGATTCATGACTCATGGATTTAATTAGGAAGGCCAACCAGTACCATAGGAAAAGCAGAGGAATGACAGATCTGGATTCAAATCTCATTTCTGTAATACAATCTGTTAACTGTGGGACTGGGGATAATGATCTCAAACCAATTTTGTTTCTAATTTGTCCTCTGTTTGGTGGGAACAATCATATCCATCCGTGAAGACTGCAGTTGGAGTTCAATCCAGCAGTACTTGTGATGAAGCCTGTTCATACTAAACAAGCTAGTTGTTATTATTAATTAAATATTCTTTATTAGCTCAATTCCTAGAGAAAAAGCACCACTAATTAATTATGAAGCTTATCACAAGTTTTGAATCTATTATTAATGCTTTCCATAGTAGCTGGAGACACAGTTTAAGATGACAACAAGGTGCCATCAAATTAAGCTTCAGCGAAAAACAGTTAGATGGAGAATAAGAAATATTAGTCATTATCATTTAATCACTTAATGTGTAATATAAGTACTGACTTAAAGGGTTTCTGGTAGGTATGTTTGTGAAGACAAGGCTTCTTTGATTCTGTGGGCATTTTAATATGCACATCCATTTCATGACTTAAGATACAATCACTTTAAATTATTACTACGAAAAAGAAATTAGGAAGTAATGTACACAGCAGAAATTCTCACTTCATCCTTGACATTCAGCCCCAAGATAATTCTGGGGTGAGAGCTGGTCTTTAGAATGGCCAAGAATGGGTGGATAATGAGGGTTTGGGGTGGAGATGCAATTTAAAAATAATTAAATTTACATGTAGTTGATGTGTATACATTTTACAATATCCATGGAACATCTGTTACTATACTCATGGTATATACTACTGGGAAGTTAATTTTTTCAAAGCTGGAATAGTTTGTTTTTAGACCTAAAGCATATACACTTGTCTCAATGCCCATAGTGAAACATCCAACAGTCTTTCAAAATGCCATGCGATCCCAGCAGGGCTCCAGAGATGATTTGCACATGAGATCTACCTTTGGCTGCTTGCTGTTTATCAAGGCTGAGGAGACACAAGCATAAGTCCACTGCGACTTTAGGTACTAAGTGACCAGGGTCTCTAATAAATCGAGTCCATTTCTGTGGGAGGGAAGAGGAAACAGCCCATTTATAATGAGGCAGAAAAGGCAAAGTTCAAGAGAAAGGAGACATTTGAACTGGATGTTAATATTTTATTAGGATTTGAAAGAATTGAAAGAAAGAAAATTCTTAGTCTGAGCTAAGGATTGGGGCTGGAGTGTAAGTTCCTAGAAAGGGAGATGATGAAAACTTAATTTAGGATGAGTTGCAAACAAGTGCTGGCCTTCAATGCCAGACTGGAGTGCTGGGCTATTATTTCCTGGGTCCTGGGCAACGGGTGAACTACATGTGGAGGAGGACAGTGTTGACAGAAGTATGAGTACATTAGCATTTAGCAGGGCAGAGTGGATGAGAGAACCTTGGAGCGGGGAGGCTGGTAAAAGAAGTGTTGTGATTGTCCCCATGGGGTGACACCTCTCTGCCCTGACTCAGCCAACAGATGCTGAGCACAAGAGTAGTAAACAGACATCTTCCATAGAAGCAGAGATGACCTACCAGGAGCAGATCTTATTATAGGTGTGGATTATGTCAGCTCATGAAGAGCCATTCCCTAGAAAGTTTCTCAGAAAGTTTTCTACCTAGAAAAGGCCATGTTTTCCCTCTGAGACTCAACAAGCCATGATTTTCAAATCTGCTCTCAAAAAGTCTTGCGGTAAAAAAATGCACTCAGCAAGGTTAGGTGAATTTGTCAAGTTTGGAATTTTTCAGGTACAATATAATCTAAGAGTAAAAGCTACATCAACAGATTCAACAGTTAATGTTTATTTAGAGTGTCATTATGCAGATAATGCACTAAGTTTGGGTCTTTGGGAGGTTCAGAAAACTTGAGAAAGAAAGGAACTAATATTTATTAGTCTACCTACTATTCAATGTGTCTAAATACATTATCTCTTATCTTCATAAAAATGCAAAATCAATCATGACTCCTATGGATGTGAAAGTTGAAGTTCAGAGTAAACTATTAGTTGTGCATATCAGATTTGTTTCAGAGAGGTGGAAATATGCAAGGGTTAGACATGGTTATGGGTTTTCTGCTCCCCATGCTAACTTCAGACTCTTTCTAGAAAAAGAGGAGTTGGGGACAGAACTTCTTCAATGTGAAGGAATTTAAAAAAGCAGGAAAACTTAGAGATGCTATAAAAATCCCTAGGAATTCTTAGGGACTACTTTAGATTATTTGAGATTAGCATCTGCCTCCTCTTTCTCTTAATATTAGAAGAAATATTTTGATTTGACAGATTCAACCTCTATATGGATACCCTGAGAGATAGGATAATAGGACTGGGGGCTTTAGGTAGTTCTTTTCAAAGTATGATTGTTGGTCAAATATATTTCCTTCAGGGAAAGAAAGACAAAAAAAAGACAAAAATTGCATGTGGTATAAAGAAAGTTGTTCCAGAAGACCTAAGTTATTAGGTCTTTTTTAGACAGACTTTATTTCTTCTCTGGGTCTCAGGTAATTGACCCATGTTATGCTAACCAGCTATGAGAAAATAGGAGACTTGGTTCAAGTTGTTCTCTGAAGTCTTTTCTCTATCTGGGATCCTATGGGAAGGGTCTGGAAGAAACATGTACTGAAGTAGACAATAGGTATTCCTCTGTTACTGTTTGTTTTTCAACTTGCCTGAAAGGAAAAAATTGACTATGGTAGGTTCAATCAAGATATAGCCAAAAAAATATCTGAAGAGTTCCCTTCAAAGCTCACTTCCTTCAACATCTTCTTTCCTTCACCCATGGAAGCTGGTTGTACTAACGGACCTTAATGAATTAACCTTGAATCTCGGTCCTATCTTCTCATGCCTTATGTCTATATCCTGTCTTAAGCTGTTTCAACAACCATCTGACTTCTGTCCAACTGTCTCCTCCAGCTACCTTCTTCCCCTGAGCTTGACGAGTTGTTGGAAGATCACTTCTCAGTATGCCTAGAGTACTGGCACTGGCAATCCTCCTTCAGTGCGTCACAGTGAGGCCCAAGGGTTACTTCTGACCAGCCATCCTGGGCCTGGACCAGAAACCCAGGTTCCCACCTCTTTCAAAGGAGCATCAGAAATTTAGCTCCAAAGGATGGAGATGAAATTTGGATTTCTATAGCCCCGATATTTAAAATGATCCTGTGATTATTACCAGAAACTTGTTGTACCTGGGTGGAAACAATGACATTTTTAGTCTCATTATGAGCTACTCATCTCCCCAAATCATCTTCACCAGCAAACATTCTTCTGGTTCTCAAAGCAGTCTTGATACTCACTCCCAGGCTGTGTGCCATGAGTGTCGACTCTCCTGTTGTGTAACACTCAAATGTTCTGCTCGATCTGCTATTCCTTAAGATTCATCCTTATCATTTCAGTGCAAGCATGGCTCCTTTTTCAAATCTCCTGCCCCTCATCGTGAGATCATGGAATGCACAGCTCCCAAGATTCCTCTTGGATAGAATGTCAGGGGAGGTGCATGCTTTCCTCTATGAGAGGAAGTACTGATGTGTGGAACTGGGAGATCACTGATGGAGGACAGGAAGGATGTGGGTGAACAAATGCACATAACAGAGCTTGGGAACCCGAGAAAACAGGAGCCAGAAGCCAGACTTTGCTCCCAAGATTCAATAAGTTATTCAAGTTTGTTGATTGTCATGGAGTTTGGTATGGCATTAAGTTAGCCCAGGGAGGCTCCGACCAAAGCTTTCTGGAAGACATGTTTGATGAGCATCCCAAAATAAAACCACAGGACATAAAGAGAGACAAATAGTGGGCCAACCCATAGAGTCTTCCCTTAGGAAGAAAACATGCATTATTCTCTAGGCAGTGGTAAGTGGCTAAACTTACTTAGAAGCAGCCTTTCTGGAGCCCAGGCTGATGCGGTGTGGTGTTTATGTGGAGGTAGCATCTGTGGGCAGCATTGTTTTTGTTTCTCCGCTTGAAGAACCACAGGGCCTGGTACCATGGGGTGTGGCTCAGAGCAGAAATCTGGGGTCCAGCCCCTTCCCTGAGATAGTTTGGAAGCAACTAGCCTCAGAGCTAGTGTAAATGCCTTCAGATGAAAGAGATGTTTCTGACTTCCAGCCCCAAACAATGAGATGGAAGCATCCAGGGTGACCTTAGAACAGTTAAACGCACACACAAACACACACACACACACACGAGATTCTGAAGATTTTCCTAAGAAAGGTAGTCCTGCAGAAGGAGTGTTTCATGTCCTGGAGTCTCATGACATTTAATAAGAATGTTAAAAATAGCTGTGACATATTTACATGCTGAGTAGGAGCCAGTAGAACCACTGTTTATTGTTTAATAAACAATAAACACTTTGCGCTGCTGAAGTGTCTTCGGGCACAGCCTCATTGCTTTCCCTTGAAAGACAGAGCTGCATTTTCTTCCTGGGAGACCAGAAGACATAAGGTCAAAGCCATTATTGTGTTCCCACTTCTGTGTTTGAGAACATGTCTGATGGTCACAGATTCAGGTTTCATTCTGATTGCTCCGTCCACACCTGTTTGTCATCTTTCTCCTCTGGTGTCTTTGGGTGCCATCTTGTGTTGTCCACACCTTGCCCCTAGATGCCCAGGCTTTCAGAAGCTGTCCAGACTTTGTACATATACTGTTCACTCAAGTATCAGCTTACATCTCAGAACATCTGCCCTAATTTTAATTTTTAAAAGCCTCCCAACTGTCTGGGTACAGCATGCACTGCATGTACTGCAGCACCCCCCAAGACCTTTTTGCTAAAGCATATTAGAGGTATATTATTTGATCAAGAGCTTATGTCTATTTACATAATATATATTCTTATATATATTCACGTGATACAATATTTGCATTTTTTATTGTAAAGATTCTGAGCATGCATGTTAAACATAGTCACCACAGATCTTCATTTCAGAAATGTCATCTTTGGTGTAAAAGTAAAAATGTAAGGTATACTGATTTAAGTGCACCTTCCAGGCACTTTTCATACATAGTGGCTTTGAAACTATGATATTTAGTGAATTTGGTGATAATGGTCAAATTTTTGGAATTAGAAAACTGAGGCCCAAAGCTAAGAGGTGGCTCGGATCAAAGTCATATCCCTAACACAGCACAGAGCCAAAATTTGAACTCAATTCTCAAACTTTTTCATTACACCATTTTAAAAAAAGGCAAAAAGTCATCATTTTTAATCTAAGAATTGAATATTTAATTAGTGTGCAGCACTTTCCCATTTGCTCAGCATTTCTAAAATTTGAATCCAAATCTAACCACAAAGTGCAAAGGACTCTTCTGACTTCTATAAGGAGGAATCTTTTGATGAGGACCCACAGCCAGGATCTGGGGCAGCCAAGACTCCTATCCAGGTATTCTGACTCTAAAGCGCAATGACATAATTGTGATGCCTTAATTTTTTTTCTTTCCTAATTGCAATGGGTGCTCATTTGTAGGAAAATTAGAGAACACCAAAAACGTTTAAAGGAGACTTTAGATATGTAAAGGAGATATGAATTTTCTAAAGGAGAAAATACATATCTCATCACCCTAGGATAACTATTAGATACCTATATATTCACTTATTTGTCTATGTCTATCTCTCTTTCCACTTACCTGTTTAGCTAGTCTATCATCTAATTATATATCTTTATTTTACTCATGTTTCTATATCTTTGTAAGTATACGTATTTTAAGAATTCAGATAATAATAAATATGCTTTCTTCATAAATGTATGATGAAACTGGTCTAGGTAAAAATAATTTTCAGAAATTCGACGTTAATTGCTACCAATATGGCTTACTTAATCAATTTCTAATTGTCCACCATTTTATTGTTTCTAATGTTTTTCTTTATTTTTAATTTTTCTGAATTCAAGTCGTACACGTGCAGGTTTGTTATGCAGGTATATTGCTTATTGGTGAGATTTGGGCTTCTATTGAGCCTGTCACCCAGATGGTGGGCATGGTACTCAATGGATGGTTTTTCAACCTTGATTCCCCTCCCTTTCTTCCTCCTTTAGAAGTCCCCAATGTCTATTGTTCCCATTCTTATGCTTGGGTGTATTCAGTGTTTAACTCTCACTTGCAAGTGAGAACACATGATATTTAGATTTCTGTTTCTGCAATAATTCACTAAGAATGATGGTCTCCAGCTGCATCCATGTTGCTGCAAAGGATATGATTTTGTTCTTTCTCATGGCTGCATAGTAGTACATGGTATATATGTGATAAATAACATTGGAATGATCAGCCTTACCAGCTGCCCTTTCTACTTCCTTAGTTTGCTTATGAGTTGCTTATGAGTTAGACTCAGGTTGCTTATGAGCTAGTCTTTCCAATACAAGAGAAGTGTATAGACCTCAAATCAAAGGACCAAGTGCTTTCTGAGAGCTTCAAGAACAGATTCGGCTGCAGGCAGACCATTTGACACTCTGCAACCCTCAGTTTTTGATGAGTTATTGACCCCATCAACTTCCTATTAGCAGTTATCAGAGTCCCTATTAGAATGCCAAATGGGCAAGGACTTAGTGTTTAGGAAATGAGTTCCCTCTGGCTTAGACTCTAGTTAGAGAAAAAGGTGGTTCTTGATCTCTCCAGGAGAATAAACATTAGAAGCTGAAAGCTGTTGTCCATAATTCAGAACCTTGTGAACAGTATCTATTCAACTTTGGGAAAACAGTATAATTGATACTCCAGGTTTCTTTGTTGTGTGCTAGAATTGCCTTGGCTTAGGGTGATGATTCTGCCTTTCTCATTCAACAGATATTTTTTAAATGTTTACCTCTGTTGCACACAGTGCACACAGTGGTTTCCTGGAACTGACTAAGTCTTCCTTGACTTCCCTTATCTCCTCTATCCTTCACAACGATTCAGTGAGGGAAGTTCTCTAACACTCCTTGTTTTCAGGGTAAGATAATCGAATCTTAGCAATGTTAAAAAATGTGCTCCCACTGGGCTCGGTGGCTCAGCCTGTAATCCCGCGCCTTTGGGAGGCTGAGGTGAGTGGATTGCCTGAGCCCGTGGGTTCGAGACCAGCCTGGGCAGCGAGACCTCATCTCTACAATAAATCAAAAAATCAGCTGGGTGTGGTAGTGCATGCCTGTAATTCCGGCTACTCGGAAGACTGAGGTGGAAGGATCGCCAGAGCCCAGCAGGTTGAGGCTGCGGTGGCCGGGAGCGGCCACTGCACTCCAGTCTGGGCGACAGAGTGAGACTCTAACTCAAAAAAAAAAAATGTGCTCCCTTAATCGTATAGCTCATAAGTAATAAAGTTGAGATATGAACCTGGTCTATCTCATTTGAGGTGTCTCAGTTTAGCACTATTGACATTTCAGGCAGAATTGTTCATGATTGTGTGTGTGTGTGTGTGTGTGTGTGTGTGTGTGTGTGTTTGATGGGATTGACTTGTGTTTTGCAGGATGTTTAACAGCATTCTTGGCCTCTACTCCTTGGATGCCAGCAGCAGCTTGCCACTGTTCCCAGTTGTGACAGCCAAAAATGTCCCCTGGGGAGAAAATCATCCCAGTTGAGAACGACTGGTTCAATGTTATCACCGATAGCTTTAACCACCATACGGTATTTCATCGTATGGAAAAATGCATGTTATCTAATAAATGCAGTTTGATAGAAAATAGTTTCTCGCAGCATGGGTTTCAAGTTGGCTCTGGGTGGGGGGAAGAGTAGCAGAAGGCAAAAATCAAGTTTTAGCAACAGATAAGGCAGGTTTTATTCTCATTGTGGGTAATTCCATTCCACTTCTCAGAGAGAGCACTTTTTTTTCTCTCATCAAGAAACATGCTGGTCAAAACAGGAGTCTCTTTATTAACATTCTGAATGTCTGATCACTTTTTACATTCTCATCTTCATGCACCAGATTGCTCCCTTTTCCTTCTCGCAAGCTGCCTCCATGTCTCCCAATCACTTCGTACCTGGCACCAGGGGGAAAAAAGGCAGCTTATGAAAATGACTACTCTTGCTTCCAAGTTCTCGTGGGGAAGAATGGAAGTTTACATGAGTTGAAAAAGTAAATCCCTGAAGTTAAATGGCAACTGCTTCTCCTGAGTTGTCCAGAGAGAAACCAAAAGTTGCCAAGATCTCTGTCCAAATTGGTCATGAAGGGGGTCTGATGCAACTCGAATATTACCACCAGAAACTGCAAATTTTATTGCTACGTGGGCCTGAAAGCCCCTGTTCTGCATTCAAATATAGCTACAAGCAGCTGTGATAGAAAATTGGTCATTTACCAGTGCTTAATGACTAATGCCCTACCCAATCTGAATTAGCAAGATTTATGACAGAATTGCATTGTTCAGCTGAACTCTCTGCTGTTCTCAAAGAAATCACAAGCATCCAATGTGAGTGAGTGATAGTTTTATCTGTGCCCTACAGTCTAGGATAGAATTTATTCCACCCTTCAAAGGAACAGGGCCTGGAAAACCTGCCAACTCTTGACCTGTTTTAAAATTGAGCTATACATCTCAAGTACTGACTCAATCAATCATTCTAGAGGGTCATTTTAGACAATCTTGGTTGAAGTGTATCTATGGTCAATTCCAACTTCTGCTTGAGAAGGCAAAGGGATTAATTCTTTTATTTAAGCCAGACTTCAGCTCATCTATTTGGTATGGACTACACAAAGAAGGATAATATGAATGGATAGGTGCTATAACATAGTAAGAGTTTCGGTACTGAAGCATACTGCCTGGTGTGCCAACACTGGCTCTGTCACCTTAAAAACTTTGAACAGTGTTTCCTCATCTGTAACGCAAAGACAATGAGAATACAGTCCTCACAGAATGGTATGGGTAGGACTGAATGACTTCAGTCACATAAAGCTCTAAGAACATTTTCTGGTTCATGGTATGGGTTCAATAAATGTTAGCAGTTATCATCTTTGTCATCCTTATATTCCACAAATTGATGACATCCTTTTAAAGGCTAATAATTTTATAAACATCTAGACCTGAATGTTTTATTGATTTACTTTTTACTTTATTTATTTGCTTACTCTTTTAAATACCCATTGACATACTTCTTATTTGTCACTAAATACGTGCCCAACACTGAATTAGACTCTGCAGAAACAAAGTAAGAAAGAATTGCTGCCTTTGCATAACTCAGGGACATGTGGAAAAATGAGCATGCACATGATAGGATGCAGTGTATTATATGAGTAGCTCACACAAAGACATGCATGTCACCATGGGACACAGAGGGAGGCATGGTGCTTTGTGAAAACACTGATGAAAACTCTCTTTGGCACCAGAGACTGGAGCTATGTTATTTCACTCATTGTAACAAATCCATGAAATACATTTTATTCTCTACATCTTACAGAAGAGGAAAATGAGGCTCAAAGTCTACTTACTACCCACTAGCCATGGATCTGTGGTCAAACCCAGACTTGATTCCAAGTCAAGGGCCTTCTGTTTCACTGCACCTCTGGATTAATGAGGAGGGGAAAAATCCAACACAGAGTTCTGAAAATTAGATACTCATATTCCTTTTGTTTCACAATCTCCCTCATAATGAGCTAAGATTACATGGCATCACCTATTCAATAATTTTTCAATACACGCATTATGCTGGAGACAAATTTTGCAGATCATACATAGAAGACCATGAAAGACTGCCATCAGTTACCCTCTTACTCCCCTTCTCTTCCCAGGGTTGACCTCTGCTAACAGTGCATTGCACATTTTCAGGTCTTTTTTATGCATTTACAAAATATAAATGAATATACCTATATATAAACACTTCATGTCTTCTTTAATTACACAATAGACCTTTGAGGGCTTACAGATGAAGTTATCTCCATTTCTTTTTTGCTTTTTTAACCAACTTAACTTCCCCACATCGCCAAAAATTAGTTCTATATTTCATCTGCTTTGGCAAAAGCATTCTCAACCAAAAGAGCAGGAGACCATCCTAATCTGAGGCTTGGCCAGAGTTAACTGTATATGAGGGAAAAGAAAAGTGCAGTATTGCCCCCTGGGACAAGGTCAGTTATCCTGAACATACATACATCTCCTGGGAGCAAGGGATCCCCACCCCCTCATCCCCCCCACCCCGTGCAAATGCCTGTTGTTGTGGAATTAATGAATAATGCATTGTTTCTTTTTGATGCCACACACCCCAGAGCCAGGTGGCAAGCTCATGACAAGCAGCCCTTTGCTCCTGGAATACTTTGGTCCCAAGCCACGGGAAGTGATTCACTGGGAGACCCGCACCTGTCAGATTGTAGGCATCGTCGTTGATGAGACCATCCCTCCAGGCTGGCTGGAGCCATACGTGCATTTCAGAGAGCAATGGACAGAGACTTCCCAGAACAGATGTTGCTTCTGGAAGAGAGGTAACTTCCCTTACTGCCTAGAGCTGCTAGGGCCCAGCTGGGCACAAGAGCCAGGTTTTAGCCACACATACACACACCCTGGGCTCCAGCCCCCTTGCAGGTAGCCAGACATGCAGAGGCCAACAGATGAAAGGCTGCTCTCCAGATGTCCCCTGCTGAGGGTGAGGCGGCCTGTCCAGAAATGTCATGTCTGGCAGCTGCTGAAAGCCCCCTCCTACTGCTGCTGGCTCACAGTTCCTGCAGGGGAAGGAAAGAGGCTAACATTAAAGCCTCCTAAAGGACAGCATTAAAGGGAATTTTTGGCTTCGCTCATATTGATACAAAGCTGACAATGTGATACACTGCCTTTGTATCTCATTAATGACAGTTTATAATGTAATGAGAGCCACAGGAATTCTGATAACATGTACCCTTGATAATGTCACCCGTCCTCAGCTTCCATGATGCCAAAACAGGATTCAACTAGTTAAGATGACTTCAGTTTCAGAGTTGAAAATTGCACACTGGCTCGACTCATATTTGTAAATAGAACATGGCTTTTTGGTCCTCTATAGCTTACATAACCTGTATCATGAGTGCTCACCCTGTTGAGCTGTGGAAAAATGTAGATTGCCAGTTGATGAGTTAGTAGCCTCTTCTGGGTTGAATGCATACCTTTAGTTTTAATATAACTATTAAAAAATTCAACTCTTTCTTCTTGCATATTTCAGTGACTGCTTTGCGCTATTGTAGTATCTTGTAACTGCTCATATTTTTCAGGATGTACCTTCTATTCCTTCCCCCTAAGATGGCTCCTGGGTAAATAAGTGCACCTCCTTGCTGCGTTGGGCACAGGGAAGAAGAGGGCCTCATCTGGATCTCTCCTGTTCTCTGTTTCAGGGGGCTTCTCTGAGCTGATGACCGCTGAGCTGCCACAGGCACCATTTTGCTCTTAAAGTAGCCAGCTGGCACCCACCACATCAGTGGACCCACCTTCTCTCTGGTCTAGCAGCCCTTTCCAGCTCTGACCCTAAGCCTCAACTGTTCTACTGGCTTTTCAGCACCTTCACTTTTCTTAACTGGGGCCCCTTGAGACTTGTGGATCCTGCTCACACCAGCTACGGTCATGGGGAGGCAGGAACCCTGGATGAGTCTCATCTACCTGTCTTCTCTGGCCAGTTCCTCTGTGCCACCAATATGGTGGGGCATGGTGTCAAGTCAAAGGCAATGGTTCTCCTGGGGTCTGCAGTCTTCCTTACACTCTCACTCTGAGATGTGGTCCACTGGCTGCTCTCTGCTTATCAGAATATTTCTACAGTCAGCCCAACTTCTCTGCGATGTTCCTTTCTCCTCTCCACCTGTTCAACTCCTAACCACCTTCCAGATCATTCCACAGTAGTGCTTGAGTATGGTTTTCTTCTTTATACTAGAGAAAGCTAGGAATGGGCCAGCTTCCTAGGTGACTCTATGTAACCTAGGGTGACCCACCTCACACCTGTTGTCATTGTGTAATGTCCCCATTAACTGCATGAATAAAAGAGCCATGCCTAGCTAGTTGACCTCTGCATCGTGCATGAATCTATAAAAGAGGAAATGAAAGAGCTGACTGAAGTCATGGAGACATGAAAATGAATGAATCCACGGGTGTTAGGGAGTGGCTTGATTTAGGTGGACGATTATTGGGAGTCTGGAGGGGCACAGAGGGAATGAAGACCCCAGGGTCTCATTGGAATTACAGCCCAAGGACCATGAAAAACTGGATTCTTGGCATTTTGTTCTCAATTCTCCCTTGTTTCTTGAGTGTGGAGTCACCATTCACCACCTCACCCTGCAGTGCTCTGAGCCACACACAATGCTTGGCCACAGCAGCTGGAGGTTCCTGTGTAAAGTCAGTGCCCAGTGGGAATCTAGTGGAAGCAAGGGAGGGGCAGGAGGTGAGGGACTGTGTTGTGAAAATGCAGCAAGAGTTCATTATTTCACACCATGCATGGTGTTTAAAAGCTCTGCAGCTTCATCTCCCACTTTGTGGATCTGCACATTCAGTTTCAACAAAGGTCTCCCAGACAATTGCTTCTCCAGAATGTAATCTGGACTAGCATAATTGGTTTCCACTATTTCCATAGCAATCAACAAACATTAAGGAAGCAGGGTTGCCTTCTCCTTAAACATTTTACTTACTGCTTTATTCCATGTTATTATAATTCTTTTCTTAACAATTTTCTTGGTCTTTGCCTTGCTAAGCTGTGGTTTGGCCATGTGTTCTTTGAGCTATAGTCAGGTCATGTTTTCTTAAGTTTTGACCCACTCCCCTACCTTGGGGAGATGAAGCTCCTCTTTCTCTCTCTCTCCAATTTACTTTCTAAATAAACTATATTTTTAAATCTAAAAAATAAAAATAAAAAATAATAATTTTCTTAATGAAAAAATGTACATCAACTTGATAAGAAGGAAAAACGTGATTCCAGGGTTATTTGTCTCTATAGTTTTCTCTGAAAGTATTATTTAACTAATTTATTTGTTTATTTATTATAAACAAACCAATAGCCAACATTTAGTTTATGTTTGTCATTCTCCTAAGCATCTTACATTCATTAATTCAACTATCCTTACAATTATCCTATGAAATAGTTCTTCTTCTCTCATTTACAGATAAGAAAATTGAGACACTGGAAATTAAGCCACTTCTCTGAGGTCACACAACTAGTTGTTCTGTGTTCCTAACAGCTTTGCTATATTGTTTCTCTAGAGAAAAATTCTATATTATGCCATTTACAGGGCAATGATCACCACGACTACCGGTTAATTCACTCTCAGTGAGCTGGGAGGAGCCAGGGTGGCCTTCTTGGGTTGGGTTAATGCATAAGTTTGTAGTGTTTTTCGCTTGCTGTAGAATGCAAATGTCACACAAAATTGACTGGTCACAGTTTACCACATTTGCCAATTCTCAGGTTGACTGATGTGGATCATTGTGGATTAAGGCATTTAAATGGTCTTCATCAAAGCCCAATGGGCTTCCTACATGTGAATAATCACTTGGGTCGAAGTGGCCCTCTTTGAAATGACAAAACCATTTTCTTGCCATGCTTTTCCCATGGCATTCTCCCCATACACAGCCCAAATGTTTTGTACCACCTCCTCTGCCTTTGCTCCCTGTTAAACTCAAGCAGAGGAATATGTCAGAAGTGTTCTTTTTTTCCACTTTTTATCTTTTTTAAGCCCACAAATAGCACTAACTTTCTTCAAAGCTGCAAAATGCAAGGCGTATTCACAAGCACAGCATTGTCACTCCAAATGACAAATGATAAACTCCCAATACCACAGTGTTGCCGTGCCATAAACAAAAGCTTCAGACTTGTGCATCAACACAATAGCTACACCGGGCAGGATATACAAGAAACCCAGAGGCTCACCGAGGTAGCCCCTAAGAGAAGCTTGATAAATTACACTTTGCATGTCCTATAAAAGGCCTTGCTTATCTAAAAACAGCTTAAGAGAAGAACTTCCTTGTTTTCTTGGCACTAGACCCTGCCTGTGAACTGGGAGGATGCTCTGAAGCAGGGTGAAGGCCAGTTGCTCAGGCTAGCCCAATCAGAGCCAACACTGAAGTGTGGATGAACCCCCACACAGCAAAAGCCACATGGCAGGAGCAGGGCCAACCGCGACAGCTAAGCAGGCATTCCTGTAACTGGTGTTCACACTGCATGGTCTGGTCATGCTCAGGGGCCCTATGACTCTTCGAGGGAGTCCCATTCTATCCAACTTCAGCTCCCCTGTTGTAATGAAAGGTCTAAGTAGAACACACTCAGCATCCCTGATGGGCCCAAGGCAAACATGGAGATCAAAATGTACCTGTATATCGTACCCATTCTCACGTGTGGAAAATAGCAAAAGGCAAATGACACGCGTTCTGTCCCACCAATACCAAGTGTCGTGTAATGTGACTGACACTGTCTTAGGTGGTCACATTCATTCTCATCCTGGCCCTGTGAGGTGGCATGATCAGCTTGATTGCCTTCTATGAAAAATAGTCTTTGAGACTTCATGATCACATCCGAGTAAGGAGCTGGCAGGTGTCAGAATCTGGATAAGATTTCAGGTACCACAGACTCCAAAGCCCCGTTGGCTTCTCCTCCCTGTCACGGCGATGTCTAAGTAAATTTGAGGAATAACCCAGAGTGACAGGGATGAGGTAGAGAGGTTTTGCTTTTCTCTCTCAACAAGGGATCTGAGGTCCCCAAATCAGAACCGTAAGACTGATAAGCTCTTTCTCCCGTGGAAGATAGTGAAACTTGATTTTCACCAGGCCTATTAATTTTTCACCTCTGCTTTATAGAGAAATATGACACAATGGAAGAAAAATTAAAAAGAAAACGAGTGTTCATACCCTCCGTGGCTGACTCAAAAATTTCTCCAAGTGCCCTGTATTTATAGCTGGAAAGAGAGAATGAAGAGAAGCAGCTGCCTGCTGTTATTTCGAAGAACTTCAGGCTTCTGACCAAAATAGTCTCTGAACTTTTGAAACTCATTCTAATAGTCTCGAGGAGGAGTGAACCAATATCCTAGAATTTGAGATGCTATTTTTAGTCTTGAAATAAATGGTGCCCGTCCCTCTCTTCATCACTCTATCACTCTTCCCTCATGCTGTGTGTCTGGCTGTGAGGCTCAGTGCGGGGTGGGCTCACATAGACGGTTGGCACCCAGGGAGGCTGGCATTAGGGCTCAATTATAAAGAAAAAAGAAAAAAAAAAAGAAGACCTTAAACATTTATAAGTTGAAAAAGGCTCTATTGAGTCAAGAAATAATTTAAAATATGTTCATCAAACTAAAAAAAAAAAAATAGGAAGGCTGTTTTTAAGCCTAATAAAAGTGCTTATTAAAATAGATTTGCAGATGCTATGGCCCATATGCATATTGCGTATCTGTGTTCCCTATATGAATATATTAAGCTCAACATGTTATGTGCCATATGCATATATTCTTTCCTCTATTAAGGCAGTACTGGTAATAGAATGAAGACGCAGCACATATCACCAAGTTCCCAGAGGGCCATCTTCTACCTGGAACCTTTATTCTTTCCCCTTTCTCAGCCCCCAACAGGGAACCCATCAGCAAGTCCTGCCCGTTCTACTTCTAATCTATATTTCAAAGCTGCCCTCATGTCTTTCTCTCCACTGCTATGTCTGGTCCAGGCTGCCTTTAGCTTCTGCCTGAATCACTGAAGTATCTTCCAACCCATCACAACCTTTCTTTTCTTGGTTTTCTCCACCTGGTTACCCCAAACCAGTAACTGCCAATGGCAGCTGGTGTTGCTTGCCTCTTTTTACCCCTTGAGGATCAAACTCCTGCTTTTGGTCAAGACACATGAATTATCCCTTGAGAAAAGTTTCTCTACCATCGCATTAGCCTTGCTGGATCTATGGGTCGAGGACCTCCATTGCCTCCGCATCTTGCTGGAGGGAGTGTGAGTTGTGATCCAAGCTAAACACTCAGACACCTGACTCCCAGATTGGAGTCTTGATCAAAGACAGCAAGAACTGGGATTACTGGAGGTTGATGACTGTTTCTTCCTGCTGTTAAGATGCCCAGAACACCTTGGTTTTGCAGTCTTTCTAAGAACGAGTTCAGAGATTTGTATCATTTCAGATGTCTTCACTTCATTTAGCCAGAACTGGTTTCTTTTGCCTGTAATCAAAATGCCTTAACTGACTCAGAGGTCTATTGAGAATGTAGTGAGGACACATTACTCCCCTGTGCATAAGTTTAATGGTGTCCCAGTGTGCTAAGAATAAAATCCAAGCATTCCCATGGTGCTGGATGATTTGGCCCTGCTTATGTCTCCAGTGTAAGATTTGACGAACACCTAGGCTTATTTTATAGGTCAGGAAGTTGAGGCTCAGATGAGTTAAATGACCTGCATTAAATTACAGAACTATAAGCGATACAGCAGACATTAAAATCTTTCTCACCACAAAAATCTTTGCTCTTTCTTTCACTTCATAGGAGATGTGGTTTCTTTTTTTCATTAGCTTATTCCCTAGAATTGGGGCACAGAAACTCGTACATCCAATTTTGCCTATGGCAAGATGATTTTCCAAGGCTCTGAAAGAGTTGTATATCTTTCTTCCATCAAACTCGATGGATGTCAAATGGTCCCAAACTCCAAATTTCTTGAAAGTTTACCCTAATATCATGTTACTTGTTTAGTGTGTGTAACATCTTTGAAGATGCTATGTAAATCTTTTTAATTACATGGAAAATTATGTTTGCAATAGAGCAATTATGGAGGAATTAGTTCAATATGGTACCATTTGGGGGTATGTAATAGGCATGGCAGAGATCTTGTTGTAGACCATCAAATATTTGTCCCTCTGAGTGAAAGGGCATTGTGAAATTCTCCCACACTTATAATCCCTGGTTTTTCTTTCTCTGATAAGTTATTTGCATAAAATCGAAAGAAGACTTTACAGGAACCAGAGCTGGGAACAAAGTGGGCCATGTCTCACTCGTTTTGCGCCTGCCAAATAATCTGTAAATTATAGTCCATTGCTGTTTTTTCATTAATTGCACAGATTCTTTTTCATTTGGCTGAAAATTCCATCACTTTGGCCAAAAATGTGTACTTCTGCGACAGCACAAAGTAAGCACTTTGAAAGGACAGGCAGTTCAGAAAGAGTAAGCAATTATACCAAGAAAACCAAATACAAGAGAAGAATAAAGGCCCAAGATGGATATGAGAGAAAAAAGATGAGATAAAATGAAGTCAACTTACAGCATTTTAAATAGCCAGAGAAATACACGGCGCAAGCATTAAAGGCCAGATGTGCTTGCTAGTGCTTGCCCCCTTCCTTTTTTTCATGTGTCCATGTCTGGGTGGTGGAGTTCTTTTCCTTCCATCCTTCTCTCCCATGACCAGATGCAATGGAGACTCCCTGACTTGAGGATGCAGCATTCAGTCCACCCTTAGTTGGCCTGGGGTCATCATTGAGTATCCAGGGATGTCATTTACTGAGTGTCTTCTGTGTGTGAAAGACCTCACTCTGCATTCACTGCTCTCAGTAACACTGTGTCATAGGCATCATTGTCTTCATCTTGTTTTTCAGAAAATACAACAGAATTACTAACTCTAGTGGATTTTCCCAATAATTCAATGAGCAATCTGGCAGGATTAGGTATTGATCCTGGCCTGTTTGACTCCAGAGCTGGGCAGAAGTGCCTGCTGAAATTCCGAATGCCATTCATTCTACTCCTTCACTGGAAACCTGGAGAGACTTTTGGATGGGATGGGGAAGTGCCTGGGCACCCTCTTCCAAACATAGCTTTGGATTTATATGTTTCAAACCTGCCTGTTAATATCTCTTGGTTTACTTGGGGGTGGAGACAAGGGCAGGGGCAGACTATGATGGGACTACGGCCTTGACTGTGCGGCATTGTCCAAGCACACAAGCTCTATCCTGGAAGGGTGAATTTCATGTACGGGAATTAGGTCTTAATTATGAAAATAGAATACAATACCTCATAATTTCTATTTTTGAGAAACAAAAAACCAGAGATGGTAATCATTGGCCTGATGATTGAGTGAAGTCCCAGTTCCTATCAGGAGAACTAGAATCATCACCAGAAGAATCGAGTCATCAGTTATTCTCTCTCTCATCTCCCTAAGCTTGGGCACCTTAGGATAGTCAATCTTATTGGAAAGGAATAAGATTTACAGCTGATTAAAAACAAATGCAAATCCTCTGTTCTATAGTCAGTCCATCTTAGAGAAGAAGACTATTTTTTTTAAAACAGACTGTTTGAATTACTTAGGATTAGGAGACTGCAAATATTTTGCAGGATATTACTTCCCCATATTTAATCACATAATTATATGTATTTTAATGAAGAGCTAATTTGTAATTTCTAAATAATCAGCACCCTGCTGTATCAGGGCTTTGGGAATAGCCAAGCCATTTTACTTGACATACTATACTTTCTTAGTGTCCCAAAACCCCTTCCAGAGCTCAGATAATATCAACAGAGGATGTGAAAAGCCATTTTTTATTTATACATAACTTCTCCCCTTTCTTCAGAAAAGGAAGAGTAGAGAAAGGCCAACAAGGTTTGAACATTTCAGGCACTTTGGATCTTTACAACTTACTAAAAAAGGAAGCTTGTGGGAAAAATATGTATGTACAAAACTTTCAAGAGTCCCAATGAAAGTAGAACTGCTCTAATGTAAAGTTTTCTCAGAATACTTTCTAAGGTAATTTTGTTTTTCATTTCACTGGCATTGACTTTTTTGACTATGAAGGGGCTTTCTTCTCTTTAGACTCTTCCATGCCATATCAATGAGGGTTTGGACAGGAAAATGGAGTCACTATGAGCATTCTAAGAAAAAGGGGGCTTCATATGAGCATTCGTCTTAGAAAAATATTGGGAAGAAGTAGGAGGAAAGGTGAAGGGAGCTCCAGTTGGAAGGTGAAAACAAGTATTGAAACCTCAGTCTGAAACACTGAAGGTGGTAGTCCCCAAAGGCTCACCAGGAAACTGCTATGTTTCACAATAGTGCCTTTGAAAGTTCCTGGCAACTGCCTCAGTCTGCAGCCTTCAGGCAGGTGTGCCCCCCAACATCTGCCCAGGAGCCTTGTGAAGCTCACATCTGCTCCCAGGTCTGCCTGCATCCACCTCTAGAGAATGGTGGAATCGGTTCCTCTTCTACTTCCAGATCCATGTAGGTTCTCTTGTTGGCAGACTCCACCCCAGAGCCATACAGGGAAAGAGATCCCATCATTCCCAGTTTCTGCTTCCATTACAAAGGAAGTAGAGATGCAGTGGTACCTTGACAACAGGGCCTCATCATAAACATACTGTTCTACCTTCTTGGAACGTTGTTCCCCTCACTGTGATCCTTCAGGTCTCACCACAAAGTGCCACAGACTTACTACAGTCTTTCTGAACAACCCAATCTAAAGCTTGTGCTTACTAACTAATCTCTCACATACACTGATTTTTCCTTCCTAGAATTTATAGTGATTTTTACATCCTCTGTTGATATTGTCTGAGCTCTGGAAGAGGTTCTGGGACACTAAGAAAGTATAGCATGTCAAGACTTATTGTTTGTTGTCTATCTTTGCCTAGAAAGTACATTTCTATGAGAGTGGATACCCAACCTACTTTGTTTGCTGTTATGTCTAATTTTCAGTGCTTATAAACAAATATATTGATTATATTTCTGAATTATAAGGTTTTTTTCCTGAGATATCTGGGGTTGCTCTTTATCATTTGTGAGGTATTTATATCCAGCTAAGAAAAAAATTAGACAAACTACGAAACATCAGTAATTTACAAGTCACTTTTCCAGATTCCAGGGGAGAGATGTGCAGATATTAAACAGATTATGGTTCATGCTCTGCTTTAAATAACTTAAGTCTTGAACACATTAGCTCCAATATAAGTAGAAAACTCGCTTGAAGAAAGACTTTTCCTTGTTTCCTACTTAAGTTTGACATGGCCTCTATGTCTCATAGAAAAATATGATCCTCTTTATTCACGTAGATCATGCATTGCTTTAGAGTCGAGGCGCTTACATTAGCTTCCAAGGTTGTGAACAGGATATATGAGCTGAGAAATTTGGAATTGGTGTGCGTAGCCAGGGTTTCTGACCAACACAAATACAACTGTCCCAAAACAACAAAAAAAAGGTTATAAAAAACAGCCTGTGGCGCCAGCACTCTGGGCTGTGGAGATATATAGATGACTATTTCAAACACAGTTTCAGTCAAGTCCAGGGCAAAAATAAAAGTGTGTGAATCTCCTTTGGTTTTTGATAACACAGCAATACTGTAACTTCAACATTTTTTTTTCTGAGAGAGGAATAAGATTTCTTTTGATGTCTTCATTTAAATGTAGTATCATGGCATCTACCCACCAGGTTAGATGTCTATCTAGTTAAGAGGGGGATTTTAATTAAAGAACATAAAATTTAAATGGTTTGGAAAATGTCAACATGGTTTCCTATTTTGAGCCCAACACAGATGATAGAACAAGAGGGTATAAATGAAAATTAAAGAAAAACAAATTCAGAACAGATGTCAGGAAGTGTTTCTTCTTCTTTTTTTTTTCCCCATGCAGAGAATCATAAATATGTGGGATAGCTTACCAGGCAATAGTCAAGGCAAAAAGAGAGAGGTCATTAAATCAACAATTAGACTGCAAAAACAATGAAATGTGGTGAGCCAAATGGTCTCTCTTCCCTCTTGTTGAGATGTTTGGGGATGAAATAAAATCTTTGGACATCCCTCAAGCCTTCACTATGTAGACCATGCAATGAGAACTTGCAGATATTCTGATGTCTATATTCCTACACTTCAAATGTGAGCTTGTAGAGTGTCATCTTGGAGATTTTCATGTTGGAAACCTTCCACTCAAACACATGTTCTTCAGGAGAAACACGAAGTGTGAAAACGTTAAGTTCCAAGAAAGCACAGACATGCGACAATTGAGAAGATTTGGAAATGATGGGTAGACATGGACAAGATCTTCATCTACTGCATTTATGAAATAATCATACCTAATTGTAACATTTCAGCTTGTTACCATGTGGAAGTAAGTAATGCATTGATAAATTACCCATGGTAGTAGATGCTTCATTGAAGTGTTGACAGGTCTCTGTATACACAGGATATGTCTGGTAGCTAATGATTTCTGTCATGTGTCCTATATTGACTTTGTCAGGAAGTCCTAAATTTCACATATTCAGCTTTTACCAATAAATTACAATATGCCTCATAGAGCTATTTTTATGCCATTGTACTTGGCATATCAATCACTTAAAGGACAAAACTAGTTGACAATCATGCACAAAAATTTGGACAACCTCTTGTGACCTTCTGCATAATGTTGACTGAGGGAAGACCAAAAGAGGGGACTGAGAAGAACTGAAAGTATGTTTTTTCCATCTTCAAGAAAAAAATGACTTCAAGAAAAGAAGGACTTTGGCCTGAGTCCCAAGTTGTGGACAAGTTACCACTATTAACTAAAGATCACTTTGCATCATACACATGCTCTGAAAATCAGCCAGTCCTTGTGCTGTACTTCTGAAAAGGAGCCAGTCAGAACCAGCCTTTTTCCAGTACCTATACTTCTGAAAATTAGCAAATTGATGACTGATCTGAGCTTCTGAAAGTCAGCAAATCAGTGACAGACCCTCACTTGTAGACAACAGTCAACTGGCCCGTCTTCATCCCAGTGACTGTGTTTCTGAAAGTCAGTATGACTGCAGTGTCCAGGGGTAGCTCAAGCCCTAGATCTCCTGAACTCCCACTACTCCAGACCTAACCTAAGACATGCTCAGGGTTTGTTTGGGGGAGACATTGCCTCCCTTGCAAGCTCAACTCCCTCACAGGGAAATGGAAACATTACTTTTCCATAATATAATGATAAGTTTAATTTATTATTCATTAGTTTATAAATTCTTGCCCCTCATAAAAGCTCATCCAGCCCCAGTTCACAGCTCAGACTTGCAAGTGACAGACACCAATGTGGCATTGAGATGTTCAAATTCAACCTTTCAATTGTTGAAGTGATTGCTATCACCTATTTTTAAAATTTGCATATATTTTAAACCCAAAATGCCAAAATGCAAGTGTAAATGCCATAATGGATTTTATGAACAGTGGATATTTTTTAAACAAGGAAAATGTGTTTTTGAAGCTCTATGTGTCATATACAATTGTCCATTCAATTAGAAAAAATAGTGGAAAGTAAGATATAAGCCAGCAAATACTAACAGCTAAGCAAGCAAGATGTATGATGTCCTCAACCAGGACCAAAGAAAGTGAAAACACATTTTTCTGTTTCAGAAAATTTCAAATGAAACAGAAACACAAATAGCAGCTGACCCTGTTTGCCAATCATCTTTCTTTTAGCTCAAACCACTGTATGACTATCCATTGCCATTCGGAAGTATTTTCTAATTCCAAAATGGCAAACAAATGTTTTAAGTGCCAGGTCAAAATCTGCTTTCATAATTTAAAAAGACAATACATTTACTATTACCGAGGTTATCGAAGATAAGAATGCCTCACCTTTTATGGCAAACTGGGAGCACAAGTAACCTCAGTGAAGAACAAAGTTCCTTTTGCTTGTATAGTATTTTTTCTCATGTAAAAGCTTTTCTTGTAAAGCTATTGAGAGTAAAAACCCTTCCAGATGAGATTTCGGAGATGACAGCAAACTTTTGCAGAAACGTGTGTGTATTGTTTACAAAGGGAACAAAAGTTGGTGCCAATGTTTTTTTGGGGGCTATCAATAAATAATATTTGAGATATTTAGGAGGAAATTCAATATAATCCAGAAGGGTAGAAACAAGTTATGCCATGAAGCATGGTATTATGTGCTTGAACAATTCAAATTCAAAGAGCAGTTCTCAGTGTGTCAAGATATACCGTGAACTGCTTCATAATGCTAACATTGAAGATAAATTGTCAGTGGACAAAGAATAGAGTTAGATATATAGAAGCTATGTTGCAGTGTAAATGGAAGATGTACTGCAAGAAATTGTGTAAGGAAGTTTGGTAAAACAAGAAACTATTACAGAAAGGAAAATTATATATAACAAATATAGTTAAAGAAAGAAGTATATCACTTCAAATTAACAACAAATAATGTTCTAGTATTCATATGTTTCATGCAATATTTTTATTTTACCTCACTATACATATGCAAAGACAATGAGAAATAATCTAAATTTAACTGGGTAGTCCATATTTTTATATTCTAACTCTGGAAGCTCTACTTTATAGATACTTAAGGCCTATGCAGTTATTTATATAAGGGTCATATTATCTGATTTCTTTCCCCTATTAGCCACAAAAGAACATGGCATACTAATTTTGATAACCCACTACAGAATAAAATATGCAATTTCAATGACTAGGGAAGTGGAAAAGAGGAATGTCTCATCTGAAATTTATTCTACAATTTCCTAGTAAGGAACTAGGTGACTGGGAAGAGGTTGGCTCTCCTTTCTGTGTTTTCTAAGCCTAGAGGAACTACAATGAAAACAATATTTTGAATGGCTTGTTGCATAAACCCAAACCACAAAAAAATAGCTGGCTGAGATGTATAGGGAAAGTGTTTAGGGACAAATTAGATTCTACTGCCTTCCAAAATGATTCATTGATGTATTTTAATTACTTTAGTATCTCATCAAATATCACCTCGTAGGTAAGATTTTGGGGGTAAGACAGTCACAGTTAATTAAAAAGTTTGAGCAAATTATAAATTAAAGGGAGAGTGAGGAGAGAGAAGGAAGGAGGGAAGGATGGAAGTAAGGGAGAGAGGGTGGAAGGGAGGAAGGGAGGGCAGAGGGGAGAGGAGAGGAGGGGAAGAGGAGAGGAGGGGAGGAGGGAAGAGAAGCAGAGAAGGAGGAAGGCCGGAAGGGAAAAGGAAGGGAAAGGAGAATAGAAGGAAGGAGGGAGAAAGGAAGGAGGAAGGGAAGGAGACAGGCAGGAAAGGAGGGAAGGAGGGAAGGAGGTAGGCAGGGAGACTAGAAAGAGGCAGGTGCAGGGAACAGGCATGAATAGGTGGTGTGATGAGACAGTTGATGTTTTTCCCTGAGGTCAGTCAGTTCTCAGGAGGAACTGTGAAGACCAGGTTGCTCCTGGTTCCATTGCTTAAGGGAATTTGATTAAGCCAAATTCAGGGTTTGATTAAGCCAAATACAGGATTCTGTGAGGAGGAGAGAAGCTTAACTAGTTTGATTAAGTCAAGATTGCAGGCATTTTGTCAATGGCTACAAATAGTTCAGTTAATCATTGACAGGACAATGAATGGAATTTGGTGGGTCTATGTCTGGTTTTGTCACAGACAAACAAATGGGCATCTGTGAGTCTTATCAGAGTCACAGGACAAAAGTGTTTCTTTGCAAAAAAACCCTGCCCAGAACATAAAAGCATGATTTTCTTTACTCTTTCCTGATTTCTAGGATCACAAGTCTTGAATAAAATGTCAATCCCATTTTGCTGTCCTAGAACCACTTAATAATTAGCTAAGAAATCAACACATCTGTGAGCTAAAATGCAGAGATACAACACATCTTCTGTAAAAGTGATGCTATGCTATTTAATGACCAACACAACTAATAGACAATTGGGGATGGCCCAAACTTTCAAACTCAGAACAGGAGACCTTGGCTGAATTACCTCTAAGGCGATGTCTTGTCCCTCTCTGAAATCTCTCTAAGCCTTAGCACAGTGACCTGCACAATCCTGCCCTTAAAAGGCTGACCAAACTGTACCCTCACTCCCTGGCCCACCATACACACACTGTAGTTCAGCCACATGGACATTCTCATAAGATCTTTCTCTACCTCAAGATTTGTATTTATGCTGTACTCCCTGAGTGACCTCCCCTAATTTCTGACTTTCCCAATCCCACCCATTCTTCAATCTCCAGCTCAAACTCTACTACTTCTCCCCAGAGATTTTCTTTCTTTTTTTTGAGTTGGAGTCTCACTCTGTTGCCCAGACTGGAGTGCAGTGGCCGCTCCCGGCCACCGCAGCCTCTACCTGCTGGGCTCCGGCGTCACTTTCGCCTCTGCCTTCCGAGTAGCCGGAATTACAGGGGCGCGCTACCACTCCCGGCTGATTTTTTTTGATTTATTGTAGAGATGAGGTCTCGCCTGCCCAGGCGGGTCTCGAACCCGCGGGCTCAGGCAATCCACTCACCTCAGCCTCCCAAAGGCGGGGGATTACAGGCTGAGCCACCAAGCCCGGCCAGAGATTTTCTTGACAGCTCATTCCCCTCTCCTTCCTCAGTTTGTCTACCTAGCAAACGTTTGTTGAGCACTTATCATGCAGCAAGGTCAAAGCTAGTTGGATTTTCTTATTATTCCTATTGTTTCTACTAATCATTTGAGTATTATTCACAGTGCATATTTTATCATTTAATTTTTGTTGTCACAAAGCCAGTGGGTGTGCTGGTTGATGTTTAACATTAGCCTTTGTTGGGGAGGGGGGTGTATGTGTGTGCACGCTTGTCAGTGTGTGGGTATTCTGATTTGCAGCATATTTCAAATTTCATGGTGTAAATATTTCCACCATGGCTGTTTTCAAGTTGCCAATTCCAGCTACCATGAATCTGGAAAGGAGTATGTACGATTGGCTCTCGGGAACCTGGGTGAGCCTGCCCCATCATGCCACTATACTCGACCATGGAAGTCATTTTTAAACACTCTTTTAAATAAAAATATTACTGCTTTGTTTACCTAACTAGATTAAAAGCCCTTGTAAGGCAGGAAACACGTCATCATTTACCAAAAATTATAAGGGGACTACTATCTAACAGATGAATATTCAATGAGTAAATTAACAAAGAAATAAGTGAATCGAAATATGTTCAGCGTAATTTATTATTTTTTTTTATTTTTATTTTTTGAATTGGAGTCTCATTCTGTCGCCCAGACTGGAGTGCAATGGCGGCTCCCGGCCACCCCAGCCTCGACCTGCTGGGCTCCGGCGATCCTTCCGCCTCAGCCTTCAAAGTAGCCGGAATTACAGGCATGCGCTACCATGTCCAGCTGATTTTTTAATTTATTTATTGTAGAGAAGAGGTCTCACTGCCCAGGCGGGTCTCGAACCCACAGGCTCAGGCAATCCACTCACCTCAGCCTCCCGAAGGCGCGGGATTACAGGCTGAGCCACCGAGCCCGGCTCAGTGCAATTTATAATGCATCATCTTTTTCCCAGTGACTTACCGAGTACCTTGAATCCCATAGGTAGTGGAAGACATTTGCTCATTTGCTGAATGAAGCACTACTCCTAAGGAATTAATTCCTATTCACTGGTTCTTGGCTTTATTACAAAACGTAGCATAAGTATATTACAGCAGATATGCAGTATCTAGATCCACTTCCTCACCTTTCCTTCTTTTCTGTAGTGGCTGCCTGTGTTTGATGGCCTCCATGTTAGCCATTTACTTCAGGACAGTGGTCTCATCTCATGTGTGTCATGATTGGTCCAGCCCAACACTGTGAGTATTCCCTACCAGCCACTGATTGGCTGAGTCATGCACACAAGCTGGAAGTACTGGTCAATTTACACCTGAAAAGATGCAAATCAGGGGGCTTATGGAAAATTTTCCTCATTTTAAAAATGGAAGCCAAAGAAAAATTTTCCTCTTCTTGCCTTTTTATTTGTTGTATGGGAATGTGTGGTGCGGCAGCCGATCTGTCATCACAAAGGAAGTGAACTTGAGGGCAACAATCAGCCTACTAAGGATAGAGAACAGAGAGAAGGAAGGAACCTGAGTCCTTTGCAGTAGAGCTGAGGAGGGGAAATAAATCCTGGAATTTCTTTCTCTCTGGATTTCTTGTTCTATAGGTGAGGAATGTTCTTATTGCTCAAGCCACTTTTACTTACCTTACATGCCTTTTAGTAGTAAATATCATTATTACTACCAGTTATTACCATCATTATTGTATGAAAAACTAGCCTTGATGCCTTCTTAGGAACAGGGTATTGAGGCAGATATGTGGGTAGCTGAGAGCGGGTGGCACATCCTCAACACGGTTTACAAATGAGGTGAGGTGGGACTATTACTGAACGAGGGATGGATTTGAAGTGGACTGCCTCTATGTCCCAGAATACACATCTGACTGCAGAATTTTGAGGGCTTTCCCTAAAATTTTTATCTACGCAGTCTGATTGAGAAAGAGCAGGCCAGATCTAGATAGATGTGGACAGGTGGAGAGAGTTGCCGCTTATAAAATCCTGTCTCTGTTGATGACGGCTGATATTGAGTCCAAAGTAGTTTGAAAAACAGATGAAGAGGAAGGATCATAGAATCTTTGCCACATTCAGACTTGGAGGATTTTTGCACTGGAGTGTAAGAAATAGCCTTCTTGTGTAATCCCACGTGTGTAAGGATATTTCTTTCTGTACCAAAATTAACATTCCCACAAAACCTTAAACTGACCCTGACTCCAGAATCGGTGTGTGAAGTAGAAAGAACTCCTTTTTTGCACAACCACAACATGAAGGTAGGAATGGAGACCCAGACTGCCCATCCTTACCAAAGTGACCTTGCGTTTCCACCCTACCATTTCAAGCACAAATTCAGCACCATCAATTGCAGCAGCGCCCCGCTGTTGGATCAGTATTATAAAATGACAGGCAATTCAGGAAAGTGAAACATGTCTTTTATAAAAGTTGTAAAAGAGCCTACCACTCTGATATTTAAAGTCAATTAACTTTATCTAGGGATCTTATGAGTCAGGCCAGGAACAATTACAGAATGAAAGATTTACATAAGATGAAGGTAATTGTTCATTCCTGTTCATAACTTCCAAATATTTCAGGCATTTCTGAGACTGTATTTTTTAATTTTGAGAGTTGGTTTTTAGGGGAATGTTTTAAACATTGATTCTCACGTTATCATTCTCCTGATGCAGTCTGCCAGAATGTTCCATTCAGCTGCCACAATCTGCTCATCCCTGCTTTATAAAGGGAAACGTTCTCAAATGGAATGCTCTCTCCTTTTCTCTTTTTTCGCACCAGTATATTTCACAAAAGAATAAAGGTGTCAAATTTTAGGGTTTTTTTTTTAAATTTAAAAATATGAGCATTTCCCTAAACCTGTCTTTAGATGATCAAACTCAAGGTGTTCCTTTATAGATTTTCTACTCTTTCTTGGGTGTCATTGAGACTTACCATATACTGTTTATTGATTTATTTAAAGATATAGGACACTTACTATATGCCGAGCAGTATATGCTATGCTAAACCCGGGAGTCAGAGATCTAGAAAGATATGTTCCCTGTTCTCATGGAACTCATGGTCATGTGGGGAAATACTTTGTATATTCTTCTCAGAAAACAAGCCCAATGAGAGAGAAATCCCAAAAGCAACCGAGCACCAGAGCATGCAAAAACATGAGCTTCCCTCAACTCAACATTCACCAAGACTAAGAAAAAGGGGCTTTGAAACATACCTGAATTTGAACTCATCTGTCATATGCTCACAGTCACATATTTAATTTTTGACAGCCAAGGATTTTGCAACTATTATTTAGTCAACTGGTTGTATTGCTGTGGGCCATAAGAAAGATGTCACATAGCAATTGCCATGTAGATGATCAATATATGCTAGCACTCTTTTCTCCTGTCTTCCCCAAGAACTCCATGCCTATCATTATAACCTATTTTATTCTATTCATCACTTATTTGATCTGTCAGTACAATAATTTTATCATGCTTTGAACAGATAGCTATCTCCAAAATATCAATAATTATTGAATCAAAATGGGAAGACAAGATATATATCACTGGAATATTTAAATGATTCACTAAGGTATGAATCAATGTCAATATATGCTTATCTAATTAAAAGAACTATATAATACAGTGCTTTGTCCATTCAGTACACTTTCAGAAAAAGACTATTTTGATTTATTTAACAGATATGAGAGCGGTCCCCCCAAACTGGAATTATCTTTTGGAGCGTGGGCCCCTTGTAGTTCAGGCTTACTCTGCTGGCTAAGTGCTCTAGGAATCCACTGGCATCAGTTGATCAACTGCATTGTTGTGAGAGGCTGTGTTTGGCTTCAGCAGTTTTGTTTTATATTCTTTAAGTGTGTTTGCCTATTTCACAATGGGTGATTTATGAGCACACCTGTCCACACAGTCCTGAGTGTTCAGCGGTTTTTGACCAAGAATGGCATGACCCCCCATGCCCCACCCTCCCTATTCACCGGATCTCAACCCGAGCAACGTCTTTTGTTGTCATTTTTCTGGATGAAAAGTCCTCAAAGGGAAATATTTTGCCAATGTGGATGAGGTAAAATAGAAAATGTTAGAAGCACTAAAAGGCATCAAAATTGACAAGTTCAAAAACTGTTTTGAGTAGTGGAAAAAGCACCCTGAAAGGTGTATTGCATGAAGTGGAGAGTACTTTGAAGGTAACTGAGGTTTAAACATGTAAGAATAAATACAAAATTTTTAATAAATAAATTATATTGTTTGGGAGTGCCCCTTCATATGCTACATAGGACTTTATTAGTGTAGATATCTTTAACTGGGACTCAAAGAGAGAAGAAGCAATTAATTCTCCCTACCCCCACCCAGTTCTAAGGGAAGGTATAGAATTATCTTTGCTGGACTATATACCCAAGAGTTCAGTTGTCTGAGCAATCTCACTCTCCACTTGGAGTAGTCCGAGTAATGAGAAACTGGTGGATGTTGAAGAGACAATAAATGCTGGCCTTGGCAGTGATATGGGGTTTCCCTTAGCTGAGTTAATGCTGAAGACAGTAGTCAAGCGGAGTTGCTTTGAAGAGAACAAGACCAAGGGAGTTCCCACAGTTATGAGGCTGTGGTGTAGACTTATGGGTGCAGGAGCTGGTGATGGGAGGGGTGGCCCTAGAGAGGGATTGAAGAGCTCATCATGTGTATCTAGGAAGTAGGCAGTGTTCATGTTGCCCAAGACTTCTTTTTTTAATACACATTTTTTATTTTTACTTTTTATTTTCAAGATGTGGGGTACAATTCAGGGTTAGGTATACAAATGTTCATTACGCAGGTACCCTTGTTGATGAGGTGTGCCCCTCCCTTCCCTGGCAGTTTCCCTCAACTGCCAAGTCTACCCCCTCTTCCCTGGTAGTTTCCCACTACTGCCAAACCCTTCCTTGTAGTATTATGATAATTGTTCAAGGTTCATTTTGGAGTGAGAACATGCGGTACTCTGTTCTTTGTTTCGGTGATCGATCACTGAGAATGATAGAGTCTAAATCCATCTAAGTTGCTGCAAAGTCCATATGTTTGTCCTTCTTTATGGCTGCATAATATTCCATTGTGTATATGTACCACATTTTTTAAATCCAGTCCAGCTTCGTTGGGCATTATGGTTGGTTCCATGTTTTTGCTATTGTGAATAAAACTGTTGCCCAAGACTTCTAAAGAACTGCCTCTGAGGAAAGCCCCAGCATTTGAACACCAGTCATGAGAAAGGCCCCAGTCATCTGATTATTAGAAAGTCAATCAGAGGGCTTGTATAAATGTTCTGTTCTTCTCTCATCTTTACTCTGACCCTGTGGAGCTAGTCTCAGGAGTAGGAGGAGGTAATTCAACAAGCCAAGAGCAGACCACTTCTTCTGCACTGAAGGCCCCTAACCCATGGGTCACATGTGAACTGGGAACAGGGAGAAGATTTGAATCAGATAAAATGGACTTTTCTATTTTATAGAGATGCTGATAATAGAAACTGGCCAGAAACTAATGTAAGCTTGAATGGGAAGGGTGCTGCTTCAAAGAATGTTTGAAGGCAGGGGAGAAAAAAATGAAGCTCCTCTCCTTTTTTTGTTTGTGTTTTTTAGATTAGAAAATATACTTTATTTAAAAGTAAATTAGAGAGAGAAAGAAAAGATTCATCTCCCCAAGGCAGGGGAGGGGGCCAAAGCCAGGAAGCATGGTGACGGTCACAGCTCAAATAGCACAGGGCCATATCAGAGTCTAACAAGGCAATGGACTGAAGCTCCTTTTTTATTGCACTCAGCCAAGTCCACACCTCTCAATACACTGTTGAGACAGTCACTAAATTCTGACTACTTACCACCTGAGGCCCAATCTCCAGGTGCTACTGGAATTAGGAAAATGGATCTTACTTAGAGGGAGAAAACTCAGGCTCCCAACTCAGCTCACACATTCACTACCTGTACTGTCCTGGACAAATATTTTAACATTTCTGTAGTGTTCTGCAAAGAGAGTCAGACTTTGTATTATTTTCCTTCAGCTTAGAGGTGATCTTGCAAGAGCTGAGTCATCAGAGCTAATTAAGTAAATTAGAGACATGTATTATTAAAGATATGAAGTGGGTAAAAATCTCAACCATGTCTCCCCACTACTTCCATTCATAGTATTCATGAAGGCTCAGTTGCCCCTTGAAAGTGCTCTTACTGATATTTGTAGTTCAAGGAACCCATTTCTCCAGAATAGTGACCGTAAACATGTATCTACTAATATTCATCGATTTGCAAGTGGAGAATATCTCAGGGAGTAGGATGGATCCCAGAGGTGACAGAAACCTGTGATGAGACTGATAAAACCACTATTTGTATAACATTATTGCATGCGTCTTCACTCAACTCTGAGCTCTTTTAAATGAGGGGCTCAGGAAATACCAATTGCATGTTGTAGCTTTAGACTCCAGAAGCAACATATCAAGGTTAGTGGTAATGTATTTTTTTATGATTCACCAATATACTTTATAAGGAAGTAAAACAGAGGGTAAAAAATATGTCTTGCAATAAAATAAGCCACAAGGAAAAATAATTTTTGGTTTTATTTTCATCAGCATAGAACTACTATGTATGAAATGAACAAATATATGCCTTGCACTTTGCAAGCCTGATTTCACTAACCCAGAAAGAAGACTCTAAAATTTAGTGTCCTGGCGGTGGCTCAGCCTATAATCCCAGCACTTTGGGAGGCTGAGGCGAGAGGATTGCCTGAGCTCATGGGTTCCAGATTAGCCTGGAAAATTTGTGAGATTTCATCTCTACAATTAAAAAAATAAAATAGCCTGGGGTGGTAGCTTGCACCTGTAGTTCTGGCTACTTGGAAGGCTGAGGCAGAAGGATCGCTGGAGCCTAGCAAGTTGATGCTGGGATGGCCGTGAGTGTGCCACTGCACTCCAGACTGGGTGACTGAGAGAGATTCCAACTCAAAAAAAAAAAAAATTAAATTTAGTGTCCTTGGGTAACATTCCCAAATAACACACAACTAGTCAGTGGTAAAGGCTAGGCTCCACCCCATCTGTACTGATTCCAAAGGGAAGGTGCTTAACTACTGGGTTCTGCCACCCTTCATGTTTGGGTAAAACTTGCGGCAATATCTCTTCAATTACACCTCAGTATGATATCTTGTCATTTTTTCTTAGAACACTTTGATTTCCATTGACAAATATTTATTGGATGCCTACTATTGTAATAATTAGCCATTCCTTACAATTCATTTCCTTAATTAGAAAAAAAATATATTAGATCTCCTCTTTGTCCACTGAAAAGATTTTGGCTACAGTTGGTTAGAGTAGCAGATCATCTCTGCTAGGGGTCATTGTGAAGAAGAGGAATGTAAGAGTCATCAACAGAAAAGAGAAATAGAGTGGATGACTGAAAAGAGGTGATTTGAGCAATGAAGTCTTGAGAGAGAGAAAGAAGAAAAGAAAAGATTCAGGCAGCTTAGATGAACCACTGCTTGACTGGGTTACCCAGAACTGGACAAACCCCCAGGGATTTGATGGCCCAAGCTCTAACATCAGCTTATATGGAGAGAGTAAAGTCTAGGAAAATTGTGAAAAATACTTACAGATCTTTTTATATCTCACAAGTTTATGACACTCAGTTAGCTGGAAACCATGGCATAACCGAAAGGCAAAAGGAAAACATTCTAAGGCATAAGACTAGAAATAAATTGAGCATCTCGATGGAAGACCAAGTGAAGGCAGCATAAATGACCTCTGTTTAGAATCTGCAACTAAGCCAGATGTACTCACAGCCATCTTAATCGTATCTCAGAAAGAAAAAGATATTTGAGACTGCCTAGGAAGAAAAAAGGAATGATAAAAGGAAATTAATTTGCAAAGACAAAGTATTCATCTAACATGCTTAGTAGAACATCAGTACTGATGTTTGTTTGTTGTAGGACCCTTTAATATTTTATGTTATTTTTTATTCTGGGGAAAAAAATACATAGCATAAAATTTTCCATTTTAACTGTTTTCAAGTGTACAGTTCATTGGCATTGTTGTGCAATCATCATCACCATTCACATGTAGAACTTTTTTTCATTCCCAAACAGGAATTCTGTACCACTAAACACTAATTCCCCATTTCCTCTTCTTTCAATTCCCAGTAACCTCTGTTTTGCTTTCTGTCTTTATGAATTTGACTATTCTAGATACCTCATATAAGTGGAATAGTACATTATTTATTCCTTTGTGATTAGCTTATTTCACTTAGCATACTGTCTTGAAGGCTCATCTGTATTGTAGCATGTATCATAATTTCATTCCTTTTTAAGGCTGAATGATATTTCATTGTATGTTTTTATCATGTTTTGTTTAATTGTTCATCTGTTGATGGATGTTTAAGTTGTTTCTAACTTTTGGCTAGTGTAAATAATGCTGCTACGAACATTGCAGTACAGTTATCTGTTTGAGTCCCTACTTGCAAATTTTGGGGGCAAATAGCCAGAAGAGAAATTGCTGGATAATACAATAATTCTATATTTAAATTTTTAAGGAACCACCATGCTGTTTTGTACAAAACCTGAACCATTTTACATTTCTACCATAAATACACAAGGGTTAATCTTTTATTTTCTAAGGATTCACACAACTTTGCTAACCCTTTTCCCCTTGACATTTTCCTCACACAGATTCAGATCTAACCCTTACACCAGGAATTCACCTTGGTTGGAATGAAGTATCTTGGGGGGTGGGGGGGAGAAAATAATAACTGAGTATCTATCATTTTTCAAACATTTTTCACAAATATTATTTAATTTATCCTCACAACACTGTAAAGCACATATAATTATTATTGTGATTCTCATTTTAGAGGTAAGTTATTGGAGGCTGATTGGCCTCTGTGTCTTGTGATGTGTTGTGGAAAAGGTTGGGGTTTGTAATTGAACAGATCTATTTGGCTATGTCACTGTAACCTGACCTTTGGTTAGGTTACTAAGGTTGCTAAGGTAAGCATCCTTCTGTCCTGCCTCTGAGGTCCACGGTTGAGCCAACCTGATATGCCAACAAACTCACTTCTTCCTGGCATGGATCATCTCTATTTATTATATATGCAGCCATTTGTATTCACTAATTAAAATGTCGTTTCTCTGTGAAATACGTGTCCATCCTCCTGGGAAAAAAGGCCAATTGCTGGTGCAATGATTAAAATGAAGAAAAAGTGAGACAAGCTAAGGCACTTGGGTTCCTTAGTCAGAATATAAAAGTGAGTAAATTCAAGCGAGAAATGAATTCAGCAGTGGCTTAGATCTGAGGAATGAACAAGTTCACCAATCTCTCCCTACAGAAATGAGAAAAAGACATTTGTGAAACTGTTGTAAATGATCCAGCCGGTGAAAAAAATTGCTCATCAAGTGAGAGATAAGACTTAAGTGAAAACTGAAAAGGGGGTTAATGTGTGGAGTGAGAATATGCACAGGAAACACACGACTTATGATGGAAATGGGGCTCGGCAGAAAGCCCAGATCCTGTACAAACATTTCCATGAAGCAACAGATGGGAAAGACTCCAGAGTGGCTCCTCAACCAACCTTTGCTGTGAGTATAGTTGACTGGAAAACTTGAAGGAGTACATTTTTTTTTTTTTGATGGTGATGTGAGGCAATGAAGAGAAATGGCACAAGTAAACCTCTTGGTTGATGTCCAGTTTTCTTCTGCACTCAGGATGAACCTCAAGGGGAGTTGGTAGACCAAAGAAGAGGTTAACAGTAAGATCTTCTCTTGGGGTGAACATGTCTTATGAAATCAGGAATCTAGGAGGACAGTGAATATGAAAGTTAAAGGCAGTCAAAGACAGTCTTCTAGACATTGGGAATGTGGTGGGCTTTGTGGTTGAGTCAAGCTTGTTCAACCCTTCCTCAAACAAACCCCCAGGCATTTAGGGACAAGACTGAAAATTTCATGGCCTACAATATCAAGGTAGGAAACACAATGTTAGGCTCACGACACATTTCCTTTCTCACAAGACAACTATTTTTTTCAAAATAGAATTTGGACATACAAAAGTCTCCTGACTCTTGTCTCCTGCTAAAGATAGAAACATGGATATTAAACTCACAGAATCTGGGGACCTAAAAGCAGAGGATGCAAGTAATTCAAACACATGTAGGGAAGTCTGAGCACATTGATTTCTGACAGGGACTGATGACTTTAGCAAAGGTGGAAGAGGCTGTTGCGATATAAACGTGTAAAGTCAGTGACAGACGTGTGAAACATACCTAAATGATACATCTGCCAGGAAATCTGGGCATTAGAGCATTTTTGTTCTTAATCTAGCTTAGTTTTTCAGAGAGTATAGTGTGTTTACCATGGCAATTCCTGGACAATTTTAGACAGAACTGTGATACAGGAGAATACATAGCTAGGTTGGGACAGGGTTGCTCAGGGCCTGCAGTTTGGGAGTTGAGAGGAAGGAAGGAAGGGTCAGGAAAGAAAGCCAGAAGAGGGAGGGGCAGCTGCCTCACAGGCTACTGTTAAAAGGTGGGTGGGTCATACTTTAAATGCAGACTGATTTTATTCCAAGGTCTAGTCTCTTTTCACTATTCTTTGCCAACTTTCAGGAGTTGTGTCAAGTAAACTTATTTCCCAGAAACTTGAAATTGGGACCAAGATCTGTGGACAACTGTGGTGTTCTTCTCTGTACTCTATAGCCCAAACCTCCCTCAGCTTTATTTCTGGGGAGTAGGAAGGAATTGGCTAAATGGTACATCCATCTAGGCGCATCATATACAATAGACCAAACTCCCGTAATGTGATAAGCTCCATTTTGATTTTATATGTTTTAAAGATATTTTTCTATCAATACTATTCACAATTTAATTACAATAATTAACATAGTTTTCCAATATTATTTTTGCATTTGATTATATGCCTAAAAATGTTGCAGCTGTGTTTACCTATATGCCTTTTGTCTTAGGCTTCATTTAAAATGAGAAGTAAATATCATTTTTATATATAGCTTTCCACTTGCTTTGTGAACTATTTTCATAATACCCCAATTTAGCCACAAACATCCTCTGGTGTGCTCAGATTTCTCCAATTAGGACAAGAGGGGAACAGAAATCAGGGGATAACATCAGTTCCCTGGCCCTAGCAAGCAACGTTTCCAAGTGCTAGTAAAATAAATATATTTTTCTTCATAAAAACAATGTAGATAATTTGTAGTCATATTTGGCTACCCATAGCTTTGCAGGCAAAATGGAACAAAACAAAATCCTTTTTGGCTACTCTACCTCAGAAGAGGGAAAATAAAATGCATTGCTGACCAGAAGCCAATTTTATCTTGACTGTTTAAAAAAAAAAGAAGAAGAGAAAGAAAAAGCCTTTTAAAGATCGCATGGCACAATTAAACTGCAGATCAGAGCATCAAGCTGCTTCTCAATTTAGAGTCTGGGTTAGAGCTGGAGCACAGTGGTGGTGGATGATACCACAGGGAGGAAACAAGGTCACGCTTGTCAACTCAAGTCCTTCCTAGATTTAGACTGCGACGTTAGTACCTGGAAATATTGGCAAAATCTGGGGACCTAAAAGCAGAGGATGCAAGTAATTCAAACACATGTAGGGAAGTTTGAGCACATTGATTTCTGACAGGGACTGATGACTTCAGCGAAAGTGGAAGAGGCTGTTGCGATATAAACGCATAAAGTCAATGACAGATGTGTGAAACATACCTAAATGATACATCTGCCAGGAAATCTGGGCATTAGAGCATTTTTGTTCTTAATCTAGCTTAGTATTTCAGAGAGTATAGTGTGTTTACCATGGCAATTCCTGGACGATTTTAGACAGAACTGTGATGCAGGAGAATACATGGCTAGGTTGGGACAGGGCTGCTCAGGGCCTGCAGTTTGGGAGTTGAGAGGAAGGAAGGAAGGGTCAGGAAAGAAAGCCAGAAGAGGGAGGGGCAGCTGCCTCACAGGCTACTTTTCTGCCTCCAGGTTTCTGATGGGAACACTTAAGTAGCATGTGCATATGTGAGCATGTGTACACATACCAACACACATACCTGGCCTACAGGCACCAGGCTAGCCAACAATTTATTCAAGGTGTAACTATGATGCCCTAAATAGTGGTGCCAAGTATCCCTTCATCTGCATATGGTGTAGGGGTCCTGTCCTCAAGACCCAGGTGGAAACATGAGAGTAATTGTTCTGACGACAGACACTAGGGTATAGTGGCAACCTCTAATTGCCATCTAAAAATTAATGTAACAGCTCTGGAATTCAACATTCTGAGGGTGAAATTTAAATTTTGATACTTACACTGTAGCTTCTGAGCTATGTGATCTCAGGAAAGGGGGGAAATGTCACCTCATTGAGCCTCAAATTCTTAACTGTGTAATGGGAATCCCAGTCATGTAGGGTAGTGTGAGGATTAAATGAGATGACATGTACAGACTGTAGCAGGATGTCTCACAGCCAGTAATTATTATAATTGTTTATCACATAAATGCACCCAGATCCTGGAATGAATCCTTTGATGAAATTAATCCACTCAATCATCAAATACCTAAAGCACTATTGTTGATCAACCAGGTTATAAACTAGAATAAGGTAGCTGAAAAATATTTGGAAGATCATTAAAACACAGTGGAAACTTAATACATGGTATCCATGGGTATTTCCCCAAGTCAGATGACAACAGTGAATCTTAGATTAGACATTGCTTTTCCAGCCCCTTTGGAATGTTAGCATGAAAACATGTAAACAGATGTATTCAGTAGAAGTCTCAATTGTGTAGAGTGTTTCAGAAATCTTCCTGAAGTAAAAGTTTAATAGACAATCTGATTTTTTTAGAATAAAACAAAATCTAATTTTAACAATGACATTTAGCAACATCAGAGAAGATATTTTACCCTTCCAACCATATATAAGGTAACATGGTGCTGACTAGCTAAACCAAAGGAATTAGATTTCTCATTAACATAGACTTTCCAGGTGTCCAGTGGCATATATCTTTTCTCTGACTAGTCAAAAACATCTTTTTGTCACTGCAAAAGTTATTTTCAGGTATTCATTTAAAACATTTTAAAATTTACTATTTACATTATATAACATATTGCAGTATTTAGTTGCACAATTTTCTTTTAAGTTGGATAACTTTTTTGCATTTAGCAGTGTAGCTATTTTTTAATTTCTGTGATGTTTATTTACTTTACAAATAAACTTATTTGAGAATAAAAGTGAGGCAACTTAAGGAAAAATACTATGAAAATATTGGTGTGAATAGATATTGCAAAATTGAGATGCATATTATAAAAATGACTACACATTGGGAGCAGTAACCAAGGATATGCACATGCAATTGATGTAATGGAATTCTCTGAATACAGTCTTGTTTTAATAAATTCAAGAATAAATATAGTATAGAATTTTGTATCCTCAAAGGTGACAAATGATAACTGATATGTGTATCCTTTCTTTTTGTATAAAAAGGATTGTTCTATGCTCATTGCCTGCAATTTGTGTTTTTTACTTATACTATATCTACGATATTCTTTCATGTTAGTAAACATCTTTTCATTTATTTTTAATTAGTATTTCTTTTTAAATATTTATTTCCAAAATAGTATTCTTTAATATGGATATAATAGAACTTATTTTACTATTCCTTTTGGATGACATTATATTTTGAATTGGGAACTATTATAAATAATGTTACAAAGAACACTAATAAACATATTCATGTACATAAGTAAATATTTCTGTAAAGAGGTTCCTAGAGAAAGAATTGATGAGTAAAAGTATTTAGAAATGTATAATTGAAGTGTCCTCAAAAAGCATTTTCTATTTACAGCAAGCAACACTTCATGACATGGTCTGACTTTTCACCTTCTGTCTTTATATATTACTATTATTTGAAAATTTTTACCAATTTAAATAGTGAAAATAATATCTTGCTAAATTTTTTATCATAGGATACATGGGCCTCTCTAAATATTTGAATTACCTGTTGGGATTTTGTCATTTGTAATATATCTATTTATATCCTTATCTATTATTATTTTAAACTTATGAGTTGATTTCTTGATCTTAACTTGTATATAAAATTTCTTTGTAGATATTTTGAATATACATCATATTGTATGCATGTGTGAGTGTTTCTGCATGCACAGGTATGTATCAAAGGTGTTCATACAACCAGAAAACTTTAAAAAATCTTTAATAGGCAGGGCTCTGTGGCTCAGCCTGTAATCCTGCGCTTTGGGTGGCTGAGGTGAGTGGATTGCCTGAGCCCATGGGTTCGAGACCCACCTGGGCAACTTGGCGAGACCTCATCTCTACAATAAATTTTAAAAAAATTAAGCTGGGCTCAGTGATTCAGCCTGTAATCCCGTGTCTTTGGGAGGCTGAAGTGAGTGGTTTGCCTGAGCCCGCGGGTTTGAGACCCGCCTGGGCAGGCGAGACCTCATCTCTACAATAAATCAAAAAATTAGCCAGGCGTGGTAGCACGTGCCTGTAGTTCCAGCTACTTGGAAGGCTGAGGCGGAAGGATTGCCAGAGCCCAGCAGGTCGAGGCTGCGGTGGCCGGGAGCGGCCACTGCACTCCAGTCTGGGCGACAGAGTGAGACTCCGACTCAAAAATAAAATAAAATAAAATTAAAATAAAAAATTTTAATTTATTTTTCTTCATGTGAAAATTGTATATTTTTGTGGAGTCATGTCTGTTATTTTTTCCTTTAATATCTATATTTTGTAACTCGCATAAAATGCTTGTCACACCAAAATGTTACCTAAAAATAGGTTTCTATATATTATTCTATTTTCTTTCTTATATATTCTTTGTATTGATGAACTCCATTTCTGCAGATTCAACTAACCACAGATCAAAAATATTTTTTAAAAATGAGCAATATAAATAAATAATATTACCTTGTATTACAAGCAATATAAAGATGATTTCAAGTATATGCGAGAATATGCATGAGTTGTAGGCAAATACTATGCCATTTTATATCAGAAACTTGAGCATCTATGGATCTTGGTGTCTGCAGCATCCTGAAACCAATCTCCTTTGTGCACCAAGGGAGGACTGTAATTCCATTAGGACTTTATTTTTGCATTGTATGGAAAAAAGGCTAACAATTTTTTCTAACTATAAAGACAGTTTTTTTCCAATACTTTGCCTAGTTTCCTATTTTCCTCTTATTTGAGATTTAATAAATGATTATTGTATTACGGATAGTTTCGGCTACACCATGGCCAAACATCAACTGCAAAATCTCAATGGTTACACATAACAGTGTTTTTTCTTCTCATGCATATTAATATCCTTTCAGGGTGGCATGGACTCGACTTCACATAGTTGCTTAGGGAGCAAGGTGATGAAAGGTCATACTGTCTTGAGGCTTTGCCAAAAGCAGCATGCTTTTCCTGGAAACAGCATTACAACATGGGGGAGGCTGATCACCACTCTCTGAAGCTCAACTTGGGAGCTGTCCTGGGTCTCTTCTGTTCTCATTGACCAAAACAGTCTAAGGGCCTTGTCTAATGTTGTGGAGACAAAGAGGATAAGATGGAATATGAGTTTTCCGCTAAATTCAATGTATTCTGCTTCTAAAGTTGGATAGTGAAAATTCCGATAGCAAGTTCAGATAATAAGGGAAATTGTGTTCTCCAAACCTCTTTGATCCTGAGGTTTGAATACCAAGTAGAGAAAATTCATCTAGCGTGGGGTAATCCAAAAATTGATTAAATCGCTTCAGTGTCTGAATTTAGAATGCAAGAATTGGAAGAGCAAGGGGTACCTGTATTTAGTGAGTGTTGCTTTTTCTGGCAGAGTTATCTATAAAAGTAAGTAAATGTATGCAACGAAAACCAAATAAAGTAATTTGCAAATATAATCTAGTGCCATGTCCATACTTTGACAAAATCTTATTTTCATTATAAAAATGTAATTATTACATTTTACATTTCCAGTATTCACTTACCTTATTTGCAAACTCTTAAATTATATTTGAACCTTTGTCTTTTATTTAACTGATAAAGAACTTCAGCTATATGGCATTGTGAAAATTGTTAAACTTCTATGTGTCTTGGCCGTCTTGCCTGTAAAAATGAGGGAAACGATAATATATCTGCATCCACAGAATGCTGTGCATATAAAAGGAGTTAAAATATTTAAGAAACCTGGCATACAGTGAGCACTATGTAAGTGTGAACTATCATAATAATATCACAGTTATTATTTTGACTATTATAAGTGGAGCATGAGATTTTTCAAAATTAAGACTTTTCTTTCCCTTATTTTCTATGTCAAACTGGATTTTCTAGAAGCTGAGCCCGAGATCCAATAGTTGGGGTGGTGGTTTTCAGGGAAGTGTGTTCTTAGGTCAAACCTGTAAGAGAATGTGGCCAGCAGACCAGGGTGGGAAAAAGCTGGGTGGAGGTGGCCCCCGCTGTGGCCTAAGCTCTGTCTGACCCTGCAGATCCTTCTGGATTGTGAATAGTATCAGAGAGTTATGCCACTTTGAAGCAAAAGGGCTGCCTTGTGTGTCCCCTTATCGGTCAGTCATTGGCTGCAGGCTATCCCAGATAGAAGGCAGAATTTTCCAGACATTCCTGAGGAAGCTGATTCCCTTCAGCTGAGGACAGTCCTCGGGAGAAGGAGATAGCAGCAAACTACTGGAAGCCAACAATCACAGCAGTTGTGGGTTGGAGTGCCCTGGCATGAGGGCACCAACAGCATGGATTACAATGAGCTTCTTAAACTTGGGTATATATCCAAACTTCCTGAAGGGTTGTGAAAACATGGATTGCTGTTTCCCATTCTAAGAGTTTCTGATTCTGTAGAATTCTATATTCTGGTCTGATACTGTAATCTGTACTTTAACTAGCTAATCTGGTCTAGTGACCACACTTTATGAAATACTGTGTTATACTTCCTCATATTTTAAACACATTCTTATCTCATTTGTGGTTTACAATTCTAGAACAATTCCGAATAGCTTTTGTGATACTGATCATCATTTTCTTGCATCTGCCTTTGGAGAGAATCTCTAGTGATTCACCCTTCATATGGTATTAGTTATGGTTTACTGGGAGATTCCTTTCAGTAGGTTAAGAAATTCCCTTCTGTTTCAAGCGAAAGCTGCTTACCAGAAAGAGAGGCTGAATTCTACTGGAGTTTTTTTTTTTTTTCCCCCATAACTATTGTTAATCATTTGTTTCTTTTTTTCTTTGTTATTTTATTTTATTTTAAAGGTGTGGGGTATTAGGTATGCAAAGATCATTGCACAGGTAGTTTGGACTTTACTTTGGTTCCCACTTCACCTGATTTGAGATCAGGTACCCTCATTGATGAAGTGTGCCTCATCAATTTACCATTTCTGCCTACGCCTCGGCAGTTTACCATTTCTGTCAATTCTTTCTTAGAGCAAAATGATAATTTGTTTCTCTTTTTCTATTTATTCAAATATTGAAACTTCTTTGAAGTCCTGGTTTAAATCTTGCTTGTTTTCTTCTTTAAATATACTGGCAAATTTGATTTCTATTTTTTTTTTGGAATTTGGCATACAAGTTCATAAGTGAAAATGACTTACTGTTTTGTCTTCATCCTCCCTCCCTCCCTCCCTCCCTCCCTCCCTCCCTCCCTCCTTTCCTTCTTTCCTTCTTTCCTTCCTCCTTGCTATCTTTTTTCGCTCTTGGTTTCAAAATTACACTAGCTTCATAGAATGAGTTGGGAGTTAGCCCACCATTCCCTATGCCATAGAATATTTTGCTAACATAAGAATGATCAGTTCTTCAATATGTGTTAGCATTTACCTTATAAAACACTGTAGGTTTGGTGTCTCTTCTGTGGTAGATACTGCTAAGGACTGAATGTTTGTATCCCCCAGAATTTAAATGTTGAAATCCTAACCCCAAGGTAGTGGTGTCCAAAGATAGGTCCTTTGAAAAGTGGTTAGGTAGAGCCTGGAGTCCTCATGGGTGGGATAAATGCTTGTCTTAGAGAAGCCAAAAAAAACCTCTTCTGCCAAGTGAGAACATAGCAAAGTGACACCATCCATGAACCAGCGAGCAGGCTGTACCTGGACATCAAACCTGCTAGCACCTTGATCTGGACTTTCTGTCTCCAGAGCGCTGAGAAGTCAATTTATGTTGCTTATAAACTACCCAGTTTGTAGTATTTTGTCATAACAGCTTGAATGGACAAAGGCAGAGGCTATGTGGCATTTAGGATTGTTTCTACATATTTTCAATATTTTTTTATTTTAGAGTAATTATAATTTATAAAGATGATATAGATAGTTTCTATGTATCTTTCACCCAGTTTCTCCTAATGCTAACATAACCATGATACTTTTGTCAAAACTAAAAAATGAACATTGGTATAACACTATTGACTAAACTACAGACTTAATTCTGATTTTGCCAATTTTTTTGTTTTTTTACTAATATTCTATATCTGTGTCAAGTTCCATTCTTGGTAGCACATTGCATTTAGTCAACACATCTTATTTTCTTTTCTTGCCGGTGACAGTTGACCTTTGTTTTCTTGTATTGCATGACTTTTAAAACTTTTGATGAATACTGGCTAGGTATTTTACAGACTCTCTCTAAATTTGAGTTTGTCTGATGTTTTCTCAGGCTTAGACTGGATTTATGAGTTTTGGGAAGGGCTCTACAAAAGTGAAGTGCCTTTCTCATCACTTACCAGTAGATATATGCTATCATCGTGATTTATTATTGGTGATGCTAATCTTGATGACTTAAGATAGTGCCTGCCAGGTTACCACATAGAAAGTATTTATTTTTTCCCCCTAGTCTCGGTTCTTTGGAAGGAAGTAATTAAGCAGCCCACATTCAAGGTGAGAGAAATTAAACTGTGTCATTTTGAGGGGGGATATCAACTTTTTAAATTTTAGTTGGAGTCTCACTCGGTCACCCAGGCTGGAGTGCAGTGGCACACTCACAACCACCACAGCCTCTACCTGCTGGGCTCAGGTGATCCTTCGGCTGCAGCCTTCCAATTAGCTGGAACTACAGGCACACGCCACCACGTTCAGCTAATTTTGTGATTTATTGTAGAGATGAGGTCTTGCCAAGTTGCCCAGGCTGGTCTTGAACCCGTGAGTTCAGGCTCTCCTTTCACCTTGGCCTGGGGATTATAGGCTGAGATTATAGGCATGAGCCATCACACCCGGTTGGATATCAACTTTTAAACATTTCTGTAAAGATGACTTGTCTCTTATGTTCCATTTTTAATGCATTCATCATTCATTTATTTTTATTAATGTGAACTCATGAATACTTATTTTATTGGAGTAATCCTTTTTTTTTTTTTTTGGCAAAAATGTTCTAGGTTTGGCCATTGGAGTCTCTTTCAGTTTGACATCTGTGTTCTTTTGACATGCCTCCATCTACTATTTTTGTTACTTATTTATTTTTAGCACCTCTGACTTTTGTCACTTCACAATGCTCCAGGCTTAATTTGTACTTTCCTTACCCTAACCATAGAATCAGTCATTTCTTGAAGGAGTTTGAATTATCTTACTGGAAAACAGTATTTATAAATCAAGACCTGATCACTAGTTATGCTCATTGCTCTTGGAATGACACTGCTCTAAACTCTCTTAGTGGACAGAGCTAGGAAATTATATATATGTCTATAATTAGTTGTGTGCTTTTTACTATTTAATTTTATGACCTCTTTTTTGTAGATATCTACAATCCCTATTTCACTGAGTGATTAGTGCTTAACTAGATTTTAAAAGGTTGGTAATAATTTATGAAATATAAAATAGCAATTTTAATAGATCTTTTCAAAGTCTGGAGTTATGTACTCTCTTTGCAATATAATTTGTTAATCAGCGTCTTTTCTCCTCATGTATTTATTGAACTTACTAAAGGCTTGTATATTTAATTTGTTTCAAATATTTTGGGTTTATAGATGAAAGCTACTTTTTAAAATATTTATTTTGTATCCTATCACTTTGCTAAAACAACCATTAGTTGTAGTAGTTGTAGTATTCCTTAAGAATTTCTACACACATAATTGTCATCCAAAAAAAAAAAAAAAAAGGTTTTTACTTCTCTCTTTACAAATTTTGTGAATTTTGGTTCTTTTTTGCTGCTGTTTTATTGCACTTTCTGGGACCTTTAGTATAATGTTTGAAACGAAGTCATGAGCATAAATATCCTTGATGGATTCTAACATTGATTAATTTTTTTTGTATCATACCAAATTCTTTACTCCAGGAACAAATCTCACTTGCTCATGATATAGTCACATATATAGATAGCTGGATTTAATTTGCCAATATTTTGTTTAAGAGTTTTAAGTCTATGGTTATAATGGACATTTGTTTGTAATTTTTTTTTTCCTTGTAATGCCATTGTCAGGTTTTGAAATCACATTTGCTTGTCTTGTCAATTGTTGTTTTCTTAGCCTGGATTCTAAAACACTAATTGGCCTGGCTTGAGAACTGAATGTATTTTTTGCTGCCTGTCTACCCAGAAGCAGACTTTTAGCTGACTCTGGCTTTTATGTTCTGCTTTATCAATTCATATGAGTCCAAAAGTATTAACTAAACTCCTACTATGAACCAGGGACTGTTCTTGGCACTGAACAAGAAAAGCAGAAGAACTTGTGAAGATGAACATCAAACCAAATTAACCCTTAAGTTTATATTTCAATGACATTTACAGTGGACTTTATGCTAGAATATTTGGTGCTGCCCTAACTCAGGAATTTTATGTTCTGTTGAACCTGTATAATCTTTATTCATGTGGTCTGTGCCAGTCCATATCTCCAGTTCCATTTGAACCACCAGTTTTATTTATTTATTTTTATTCTTTTAAAAAATTTATTTTAGATTCAGGAGGTCCACATGTGTATTTGCATGGACTTATTATGTAGTGATGGTGATTGGGTCTCAGGTAGCCCTTCATGCCCCAAAGGTGGTTTCTAAACTCTAACCCCCTCTGTTCTTTCCCCATATTGATTATCCCAGTGTCCATTATTTCCATCTTTGTGACTATTTAGCTCCCACATATGAGTGAGAACATGTGACTCCATATTTGGTTTTCTGTTTCTGAGTCAGTTTACTTAGGATGATGATCTCCAGCTCCATCTATCCTGCTGCAAAGGACATGATTTCATTATTTTTTGATAGCTGCATAGCATCCCATGGTGTAAATGTACCACATTTTCATTGTCCACTGATCAGTTTATGGGTATTTAGGTTGACTCCACATCTTTGGAATTATGAATTGTACTGCTATAAACATGCAGGTGTGGACGCCTTTGTTATACAATGATCTCTGTTCCTCAGGGTGGATATGTAGTAGTGGGATTGCTGAATCAAATGGTAGATCTACTTTTAGTTCTTTGCATAACTTCCATACTACTCTCCCTAGAGATTGTACTAATTGACATTCCTAACAGCAGTCTATAACTATTCCCTTTTCACCATATCCATGCCAGTATCTCTTATATTTGTTTGTTAGGATTTGTTTTTATGGCCATTCTGACAGGTATAAGGTGGTTTCTCATGGTAGTTTTAATTTGCATTTTTCTGATGATGAATGAGGTTGAACATTTCTTCATATGTGTGTTGGCCATTTGTATATCTTCTTTTGAGAGATTGCCCACTTTTCATTGGACTTATTTGCTTTTTCCATGCTGATTTGTTTAAGTTCTTTGTAGATTCTGGATATTATTCCATTGCCAGATGTATAGTTTGCTAAATCTTCTCCCATTCTGTAGGTTGCCTATTTGCTCTGTTGATTATTTCTTTGCTGTGCAGAGATTTTTAGTTTAATTAAGTCCCACTTATTTATTTATTTATTTATTTATTTATTTATTTATTTATTTATTTATTTATGTTTTAGTTGCACTTGCTTTTGGGGTTTTAACCATACATTATTTACCTAGGTTGATGTACATGCACTTTTTCCCTTGGTTTTCTTCTAGCATTTTTACACTTTCAGAACTGACATGTAAGTCTTTAATGCATCTTGAGTTAATTTTTGTGTATGAAGAAAGATAAGAATCAAGCTTCATTTTTTTGCATGTAACTATCTAATTTTCCCAGCACCATTTATTGAACAGGGTGTCCTTTCTCCAGTGTATGTTTTCGCCTGATTTTCAAAAGATCAGTTGGTTGTAGGTATTTGGGTTTATTTCAGGGTTCTTTATTATTCTGTTGCATTGGTGCATGTGTCTGCTCCAGTACTGGTACCAATGCTGTTTTGGTTACTACAGCCTTGTAATATAATTTATAGTCAGGTAATGTGATGCCTTCAGCTTTGTTCTTTTTGCTTAAAATGATTTTGACTACTCTGGCTCAAAATTTGGGGATCCATATGAATTTTATGACTGCTTTTTCTAATTCTGTGATAAATGATGTTGCTAGTTTAGTAGGGATTGCATTGAATCTGTCGATTTCTGTGGGCAATATGATCTTTTTAATAACATTGATTCTTCCCATCCATGAACATGGGATGTTTCTCCATTTGTTTATGTCCTCTGCAACTTCTTTAATCAGAGTTTTGTAGTTCTTCTTGTAGAGATCTTTCACCTTTTTTGTCAAATATATTTCTAAATATGTTAGCCTTTTGGCTGCTATTGTAAATGGAATTAAGTTTTTGATTTGATTCTCAGCATAATCACTATTGGTATATAGTTGTGCTACTGGTTTGTGTGTGTTGATTTTGTATCCTGAAACTTTATCAAATTCATTTGTCAAGTCCTGGAGTCTTTTAGAGGAGTCTTTGAGATTCTAGGTATATGAACATATCATCAGTATGCAGAGATAGTTTGACAGTTTCTTTTTCTGTTGTACCTTCTCCTAGTTTTGGTATCAGAGTGATACTGGCCTCATAGGATGAGTTGGAGAGGATTCCTTCCTCTTCAATCTTGTGAAGTAGCTTCAGTAAAATTGATATTGGTTCTTCTTTGAAGGTCTGGTAGAATTCAGCTGTGAGTCCTTCAGGTCCTGGACTTTTTGTTGTTGTTGTTGGGAGACTTCTAGCTACACTTTCAATCTTGTTACTCATTATTGGTTTGTTCAGCATTTCTATTTCTTCCTGATTCATGGTTTAGGGGTTGTATATTTCTGAAAAACTATCCATTTCTCTTGATTGTCTAGTTTGTTTGCATACAGTTGTTCATAAAAGATTCAGATAATCTTTTGAATTTCTGTAGCATCAGTCATCAAATCTCCTTTTTCATTTATGATTGAGCTGATTTCTTTTCATTTCTTTATTAATCTAGTTACTGGTGCATCAATTTTGTTTACCTTTTCAAAGAACCAACTTTTTCTTTCATTGATCCTTTGTAATTTTTAAAATTTCAGTTTCACTCAGTTCTGCTCTAATTTTCTTTCTTTCTTTCTTTCTTTCTTTCTTTCTTTCTTTCTTTCTTTCTTTCTTTCTTTCTTTCTTTCTTTCTTTCTTTCTTCTGCAAGCTTTGGGTTTGGTTTGTTCATGTTTTTCTAGTTCCTTGAAGTGTGATGTTAGGTTGTTGATATGTGATCTTTCAGTCTTATTAATGTAGGCCTTAAGCACTACAAATTTTCCTCTGAGCACAGTTTTGGCTGTGTCCCAGAGATTTTAATAGCTTGTTTCATTGTTATCATCTGTTTCAAGGAATTTTTAAATTTCCATCTTTACTTCCTTGTTGACCCAAGGATCATTCAGGGATAAATTGTTTAAATTCCATATATTTGTTTAGTTTTGTGATTTCTTCTGTGAGTTAATTTGTAGTTTTATTCCACTATGATCTGAGATGTCTGATATGATTTTGACTTTTTTGAACTCAGACCTGATTTGTGGCCTTTCATATTGTCTGTCTTGGAAAATGTTCCATGTGCTAATGTGAAAAATGTGTATTCTGTGGTTTTGGGAAGGAATGTTCTGTAGATGTCTGTTAGTTTCATTTCCTTTAGAGTTGTGTATAACTCCAATGTTTCTTTGTTGAATTTCTGCCTTGATGACTTGTCTACTGCTGTCAGTGGAGTGTTGAAGTTTCCTATTATTATTGTATTGCTGTAGATCTCTTTTTTAAGGTCTAGTAGAATTTATTTAATAAAGCTGGGACTCTGGTGTTAGGTGCATATGTATTTAAAATTGTTAGGTCTTTTGTTGGATTGATTCCTTTATTGTTGTATAATAGCCATCTTTGTCTTTTTTTCCATTGTTAAATTAAAGTCTCTTTTATCTGATATGAGAGTGGTTGCACCTCTTGCTCATTTTTGGTTTCTATTTGCATGGAATACTTTCCCCCAGCCCTTTACTTTGAGTCTGTAGTAGTCTTTGTTAGTTAAGTGGGTCTCTTGAAGGCAGTAGATACTTGAGTTGTTTTTCTTTATCCATTCTGCCAGTTCATATTATTTTTAGTAGGGTGTTAAGACCATTTATGTTCAGAGTTATAATAATATTTAAGGTACAATTTTATTCATTACACTAGTTGTTGTCTGGCTGCTTTTTTTATTTATTTCCTCTATTGTGTTGGTGTTCCATAAAAGCTGTGAACTTTATGATTTCAAACATTTTTCTACTGGTGTATTTTGACTTTTTGTTTCAATATTCAGGACTCCTTTGAATATTTCTTGTAGAGTCAATCTAGTGGTGACAAATTCTCTCAGTGTTTGCTTGTCTGTGGAGGACTTCATTTCTCTTTCATTTATGAAACTTAGATTTGTAGCTATCCTTGGCTGATAGCTATTCTGTTTGAGGAGACTGAAGATGGGTCTCCACAACCTTCTGGCTTGTAAGGTTTCTTCTGAGAAATCTGTTTTAGTCTAATAAGTTTACCATTATGTGTTATTTGATGCTTTTGTGTCACTTGTCTTAAAATTATTTCCTTCACATTAGCATTGCATAGCCAGATGAAATGACCTTTTTTCAATGAATCTTCTGGGGGTTCTTTGAACTCCTTGGATGTTTAGATCTCTGGAAGGTCAGGAGAATTTTTTTCCCAGTTATTCCCTCAAATAGGCTTTCCAAACCAGTTGCTTTCTCTTATTCCTCAGGGACACTTATGATTCTTAGATTTGGACATTTTATATAATCTCACATTTCTTGGAGACTTTGTTCTGTCCTGTTGATTCTTCCTTTTCTTTATTATTTTCTGACTTGGTTAATTCAGAAGCCTTGTCCTCAAGTTCTGAGATCTTTTCTTCTGCTTGTTCTAGCCTACTGTTACAACTTTCCACTGTATTGTGTACTTCCCAAAATGCTTCTTTCATTTCAAAATTTCAGCATTTCAGCTTATTCAAGTACCTGAGGACAGAGTTTCCAGATAGAGTAAGTGGAAGAGCCTTGATGTGGGCACAAGCATGGCATGTTGGAGGGACAGAAAGAATGCCAGTGTATCAGAGCACAGTGAGCTCTGGAGGGAGTGTGAGATAGAGTAGGCATAGCATACAGAGTGGCATCACACAGACCTTAGCAGTCAAGGTGAGGAGGTTGGAATTTATTCTGGTTGGAAACCATGGGAGGTTTTAAGCAGGGATGTAAGCTGAGTTTCTCCTTAGACATTTAAAGGGTTCGTTCTGACTGCTGTAGGGAGTGAATTAAAGGGGAATTCCAAGACTGAGATTAGAGAAACTGGTTAGTAGCAGTGGCAATAGTCCAGGTGAGAGAGCAGCATGGCTTGGTTTCGACTAATATCAGTGAATATAAATGCGAACACACTCTATTTTGGAAGTAGAACCAATGGAATCAAATGATGACTATATTTTGGATGTGTGGAATAGTAAAAGTTGTTAGTTTAAGCAACTGGATTGATGGTGGCAACATTTACTGTGATGCAGAAAACATAGGAAGAAACAGACTTGGTGCTGGTGGGAGGTAGAAATTAGGAGTTATCTTTTAAACATGTTAAGTTTTGAGAGATATTAGACACTCAAATGCATAGTGTATGTCAAGTAGGCAATTATATGTACTTATCTGGAATTCATGACAAGTCAGAGCTGGGATGTAATTTCGAGTTATCCAGAAGATAGTACCAACTACTAGACTCATCTTTGTACTCCTTAAATCTAATGAAAATTTCTCTTGGCATCCATTTTGAAAGATTCCTTACTTGAGACTACATCTACCTCTAACCAGTCCAGCGCAGTCATATTTTCCTCCAGTGTCAAGAGATTTAACTGTTTTTAGCTGTTTCTTTGATGACATTATATTGGCTTGTGCTTAGCACTCATGCTAAGGGAAAAACACATTTTAAGACATTATAATCACATTCCACATAAAAGTTGAATAGACATCTCAAACTAAACATTTCCACAATAGAACTCTTTATTTCTTTCCGGAAACTCTATCAATTTTGTGTCTATTCAATTACCACCATCTTAGTACACGATACCCCATCCACCTTGCTACTCAAATAACCTAAGAATAATTGTCTCTGTAAAATGTTCACTAAATGGTCAGATTGCAGGAAAGATTGTATTTCTTCTATTTGTCTTGAGTATAAACAGGTGAGTGTGGTTTCTGGCCTCTTACATGGCTTCTCATGGTCCCATCTCAGTTGTCTGTACCCCTGGGTCGTCTTTCCCCATGTGGTGCCAGGGCTGGTCTGTATGAACAAAGATAATATGGTAGAACTAACATTAGATACAAAAGACTTGAACTTCCACCTAGGGCTTTTTCTCTTGGATCATCTGCTCTGAGGAAAACCAACTGCCAGGTCTTGAGGACAACCAGATAGCTTCTCTATGGAGAGATCCACATGTAGAGTAACTGAGACCCACCCATCCCCAGCCAACAATCAGGAAGAAACTGAGGACTCCAGTCACTGGTCATGTGAATACACCATCTTGGAAATGGATACTAGCCCCTTCCAGGATTTTGCTGATACAGATCTGACCAACAGCTTGACTGTAACCTCACAAAAGATCCTGCACCAGAGCCACCCAACAAAGCCATTCCTGGGTTTCTGACCCTCAAAACTGTGCAAGACTATAAATGTTTGTTGTTTTAAAACCACTAAGTTTGGGGTAACTTGATATGCCAGTTCTATATAAGTTATTTCTGACTCTGACAACGGCTTGGTTTCCCTTTCCCTCTCTCTTTCCCTGTTCAATATCATTGAACTCACCACATTCCCACTTGTGCTACTGCTGCACTTGAACTCTGCCTCTCTCTCTACCTGCATCCTCTTAGAGCTGCAAAAAATGTAGGCATTTCACTTCACTTCAGCTCAAGGACACTACAAAGTGGACTAGAAAGCAAACCACTCATCACATTTACTCACCTGGCTCAACGCCTGGGTTGCTTTGTATCCTATCTATGAAAGGGAGACTAATAAGTGAATTACCTTTTAAAATTAAAGATCTTGAGTTCCTCAAAGTTTTTGCTAATTTCTGAAAATTGGTCCTTTACTTCCAAAATAAAAAGCATAGAACACACCAATTGGGAATAAAATGGGATATGATTTAATCCAACTTGCTCTGTTTTCCTTTCTCCCACAGGAGAACCACTCTTGTCCAGAATGAGGAAGTCAATGGCCAACACTTTTTCAATAATTTAGTGGGAACTGGCATGAGAACTCAGGTGTTCCAATTCAATACCTTCAACTGTATCTTCCTGATATTAACCTCTGTAGTAACAAGTCATTGTCATTCACTGACACTAATAGAACTCACATGTGCCAGGAACTTTCTAAATGTGTTATATTCACAAATCCAGTCACTTCTCATAAAACCCTATTGGATAAGTGCTATCATTATTCCCATTTTCCAGACAAGATAATGAGCTATATAGTGAGGTTAAGTGGTTTGCCAGTTTGCTCTCAGTAATTGGTAAGTCCGAGATTTGAATACAGGCACTCTGATTCCACAGTTGGTTTTCCATATTTATAGTTATTTATGAACTTTAAGAAAACCGCTTTTTTTCCCTCCACATTCATACTCAGGAGTATAATACATACTCTATTTTCAACTACTCATTAGCAGTAAAGTTCTGAGTCTAAGGACAACCTCTCTCCAACATGATCACTATTATATTATTTGAAATTGGAAACTGCCAAATTTTGTCTCCAAATTTTTTTTCAGATAGAATTAAACATTTGTACATTTTTGATTGTAGGAAAAATAGTAAATGTTATAGAAATACTATTAAAGCACCTTGTAAAAATTATTTTTAACTTCCTTCATATAGATGGGACCAGCTCCTGCTTTTTGGTTCTTTTGATGAGTACATCTCAAAGTGTGGAGAAAGACTTGTGGAGCCAGATGAAAGCCACTTATAAATCACCTCTCAGGGCTGGTTCTTAAGCCAAAATCTGGATGTGATTTCATTACTACACCTTCATCTCTGCTTATAACTCTGTGCTTGCCCATCAAAACACATTTTGGATAGTGAGTGCTAATTATAATATGGTGCTAATGGCCTTAAAAGAGGCTGAAATGACGTAAGTAAACTTGCTTTACTTTAAATTCAGGTCCAGGGGGCTTGAGGGTTAGTCTATAAATTCACCAGCCATCTGGCCAGGGTGATCATTTTATTTTTACCTTCATCTCCTTTGTTTCTCATTTAGTAATGAGCTTGGAGATTACTTTTTAATATTGGCTGAAGAACTAGACAGTCCAAGGAGAACAAGGATAGTTTCAGACTTGCTTGAAGAACAAGAGTTAGTGGAAAGAGGCAACCCTGTTAAACTTCTAAACACAGAGAAAAGATTAAGCCCTTCCTTTTCAGAGGACGCTGTCGTTCCATTACACCAGCCTGATTATCTGGGTTCCCAGGGACTCAAGTAAATTATGCTCTGTATTTGCCTTTGAAGGAAAGCTGAGCTCAGTGGTGCTTTTCTTAGGGAGCTGATGTTTAAGAGGAATATCTCTAGGCCAAGCACAGGGCTAGGCCCCAGGGAAACAACATAGTTGTTTCTGTGACATAGTTTCTGCATGCTCAGAGAACTCACAGGCTAATGCTCAGATACTGCCTGGGCACTGTCTTCAGACCTTCTAGGATAGTTTTCATAGGCAGGAATCCCAGCTGCATTTAATATGTAAGGTCCATGAGTTTAAGCAGTTAATGTTCTTCTTCTGGAAATGAGCAAATGCAACAAAGTTAAATACAAAAATAATTTGATTGCCTACAATGTATGAAAGTAAGACTGGTAAATGTCATCACACACATGTTTGAGGGTAACTGAGTATTTTATGTACTGCAAGAATTAGAGATTGGATGTAGCCCGATACACAGAGAGAATGTCCTTGATGGTTTTATATTTGAGGCTTTCCTGTTTTGACATTCTTAAATTGGAATATTTATGTACATGTATCTGTGTTAACTCTAATAAAATATGATACCAAAATATCTCCTACTTATTTTACTAGATAAGTCAGGGAACTTATATATCATCATTTTTCAATAGTGCCCTGGTGTTCAATCAATATATATCAAAGTGAAATAACAATGAAAATAGTAGCAGCTGATAAATATTAGCCTTAAATAATTGTATAAAGTTATTTCTGCTAAAAACTTGAGTGGATATTATCCTACCTAAAAGTTTGATAGCATGTAGAATGAAATGTAAAAGTCTAAGAGCAATTTTCTAGAAGTGCTGTTCTTGAAAATAATATACATTTTCTGCACTGATGTGAGACTCCACCAAGGGACGCAAAGGTGAGAAGCCTGGGTGGGAAGGAGTTCAGGGTGTGTGATTTGGGAAAGCAAGCAGCAGTTGTAGTCCTCTAAGGGACATGAGCTGACAAGGCAAGATTAAAGTTCCCTAAGCAGAGGTTAAGTGTGCCGCTGACGGACTCTGTCAGGAAGCTGAGGGGGGCTGGAGCCAGGAATGTTAGAATGACTGTTCCACACACCCTGAAGACGACAAAGTAATCTCAGTCAAAACTGCATCATTGCTGAGACTCGTTGACCAGGGCACAGATTATAACCCCGACCTTTTAGCAATCAACAGTTGGCAAAGGAGATGAAACACCAGACAATGATTCAACGGAGAGAGACAGAGGTTCACCTTCAAAAATAACAAACCACATTATTTTCTTTGAAATATGTTTGGCAAGAGCTAGATCAGTGTACTACTGATGAAGAGGAGAATACCATGTTTTTAATCATTACTAATTTTATAGACAATCCCTTTCTCTTTCCTGATCAGTTTGTGTGGCTAAATAGTCTGGAGGTATTTTTCTCTTCTAAGTTGAATGAATTACTGTCTTATTGAGCAAACTGACATAAGAGTTAGTGTGATTTCCTCAACGATCTTTACTGAGTCCTAGGTTATGCCCGCCTATAGTACAAGACTTGGTAGAATGTGGATTGAAATACACATAGACTTTTCACTACTCATATTTATTGCTACTAGTTTTTTAAATACACGAACTTGTAAGTGTACAGCTACAAATATGCTTATTGTAAACTAATTTTAAAATGAATAAAGGAAAAAAGCAAACAAAGGCAAGAAGAAACAGAAAATTATAAGTGCATCAACCAAGAGGTATCTCTGCTAGTATTTAGATGGTATTTTTGTAAGCATGTGTCTGTCTTTTCTTTCTTAAATAAAACAAAACAAAAACAGATTTTCGGTCATATTATGTATTTGCATGTCTTCAAAATCTACTCTTATCATTTTACATTATAACTCTTGAGCTTCAGAATCTTCTCAGGTTCAGTAGACTAATTGGCATCTCAAGAAAAATAGAGAATTGACCTCTCAGGGACTCAAGATAAATGTTTTGAAAACAAAAGGCCTAGAGGTTCATGGAGACAGGAAGAGCCAAGTTTTCTCATTAAATTAAATGTGTTTTCCCTGCTAAGAATGTTCTTCCTTTCCTACCTATCTGAGTCTTCTTGTTCCTCTAGGCTTAGCTTAAATTCTATTGTTTCTGAGAACACTTAGCAGACAAGTTATGTCCAAATTGGGTTCTTTCTCCTTTAAATTCAGCTCCATGTCTACTAGCGAGCTCAGCAGATCTCAGCAACATTTACTGATGAGAAAGGCCCTGGAATTGACTGTCTGCTATGGCCAAACTCTGTATTACCTATTTTAAGTATGCTTGCTATGGTCTGAATTTTTGTGTCTTCCTTCCAATCCCCAATAATATGTTGAAACCTATTCCCCAATACGATTGTTTTAGAAAGTGGGTTTTTATTGGTGGGGACATGGGGTGATTAGATCATGAGAGTGAAACCCTCAGGAATGGGATTAGTGCCCTTATAAAATAGTCCCAAGGGAGCTCATTTGCCCCTTCTACCATGTGAGGACACTGTGAGAAGGTGCTAGATCCAGTAAAGGTAACTCCATCAGACACTGAATTTGCCAGTGCCTTGATCTTGTACTTTTCTGCCTTCAGAACTGTAAAAAATAAATTTCTGTTGTCCATAAGCAATTCAGTTTATAGTATTTTGTTATAGCAGCCTGAGTAGATTAAGATAATCCCTATGATATATCTGTGAAAAATATTTTATAAATAAGAAAAGTAAGAAAACTAAAATTAAGCAATTATATCATAAAGTGACTAATTTTTTGTGGTTTCTCTTTACCTGACAAATAAATAATTTATTCAAATAAATTATTTACATTTTTTTCTCTTGTATTATTACTTTTTAAATGAGTTCTTAGACCAGTTCAATGTCTTCAGTCTCATTTCTTGTATCAATTTCATTAGAGACTCTTCTAGGGGAAGGTCCACACCTGCTTCTTGTTTGCATCTACCTAAGTGAGTTGAAAGAAATAATAGGCATGGTCATCAATCTCTGGGTTCAACTGTTCAAGAGTTATTATTTAATTTTATATAATAATTTGGCCTTTGAATTTCTGCCTAGCTGTTGGAAAACATACCTTGGTCATCCTTTCCAGGTCTATAACTTGGACTTCCTTTCCTGAAATTCACACCTCCTTGGGAAAGATCACATTTTTAGGATTTTAGGAGGTGACAAAATGAGGGCTGCCCCTCTGGTATTTCTCAGTATGGCAGAAATTGTGATTGTCCTTATTTGTACAGTGCCCATGGTGTCCTTAGGCTTGGTGGTCAGGGCTGCCTACATAATTTTAAGAGCCCTATACAAAACGTGAATCCCTTGTTCAAAAAGCAGGAGAAAAAAAGACCATTAAGGATACTAAAATACAAAGCTTTTTTCTGTTTTCTGGTACCGCCTTCAACTTGTTATGTTTTTTATTTGCTATTCAATATCCTTCTAAGTAAAGAAAAATTAAAAATCAAAATAATTAGCATGAATTCTACCACTCATCTTTATATTATGGAATACCAGTTCTAAATGCAAGTATAGCAGCCTTTAATATGTATGCAGAAACATCAAAATTATACAATATATATTTTGCAATTTGTAGATGCATATATATTTTGTTCCTACCAACGTGATGAACACTCCACACAAAACTGACTCAAACGTTTTTATATCATTCTTAACACGGGCACCTCAACAAGTTTTCTCTACCTTTGGCTTACTGATGACTAAAGAAGGAAGGAGAAGAAAATGAGGTCCAGGTGTGGTGGCTCAAGCTTGGAACCCAGCACTTTGGGAGGCCAAGGTGAGAGGATTGCCTGAACCCAGGGGTTCGACACCACCCTGGCAACTTGGCGAGACCTTGCCTCTACAATAAATCAAAAAATTAGCTGGGCATGGTGACTCGCGTTGTAGTTCCAGTTAGTTGGAAGGCTGAGGCGGAAGGGTTGCCTAAGCCCAGTAGATCGAGGCTGTGGTGGCTGTGAGCATGCCACTGCACTGCAGCCTGGGCAGAGTGAGAAACCAACTCAAAAAAAAAAAAAGAAAGAAAGAAAGAAAGAAAGAAAAGAAAATGAACTATGGATTACCTCATTTTTCTCTCTCTTTGTATATTATCATTTTCTGTAATGGTGGTTGTAAGGGAAATATTATGAGCAAGAAAAGAAATAATAGTGTTCTTTGGTTGTTTGCATTGCTTAGTATATGACTGCCTTTCTTCTGCTTTTGGAACAAGTTCTGGTTCAAGTGGGAAGTATGGTCTCTCTCTGGGCTGCAAGCCTCTTGCTGACTCAGTGGTGGATACAACAGGCTTACCTTGTATCAGATTGAGTCTTTCTGACCCCCCAGGCCTCCAAGAGGCACCAGAATTCTGTCCTTAGAGGACAGTATGGACTGTATGTGAATGGGTGGCCAGGAAGCATATTGTGTTCATGAATATTGTGGGTATCTTCTTTGCTCAGGCATGTCTCCACTATCCCATCGAATTTTGCTTACAAGACACAAATTCAAAGATAAAAAATATTTCAAATGTCAAGATGGCACCAGCAGTGAGTGAGCAGAGTGTGGTTCCTGCTGAGAACAGAGCTTGTGTGACTGCTCAGACTGCACACCCTTGGATCTGGTCCCACAGGGAACTTTCTTCAGTTTCTTTTCTGCTGTTCTAGGTGCAGAAATCTTTGTAAAACGATTCTTGGCCAGGCTTGGTGGCTCAGTCTGTAATACCAGTATTTGGGAGGCTGAGGTAAAGGGTTTGCCTGAGCCCGCGGGTTCTAGACCAGCCTGGACAACTTGGCGAGATCTCGTCTCTACGAAAAAAATTGCTGGACGTGGTAGTATGCACCTGTAGTTCTGGCTCCTTGGAAGCCTGAAGTGGAAGGATTGCCAGAGCCCAGCAGGTCAACGTAAGTGTGCTCCAGTCTGGGCCATGGAGTGAGACTCCAACGTGAAAAAACAAAAACAAAAAACCTGTCTTGTCCTGGGTGTGCTGTCAGAAAATGGAATCAGAATGCCACCACTCTGCAATCCACAGATTTCTCTTTCTTGTTTTCTCTCTTTGGTGGTTATGAGAATGGCCTCTCATACCTCCAGCTGCAGACAGCATGACCGACTCCGAGCTCCTTCAGCCTCTGCCTCCCACGGCCTGCTCCTGGTCAATGATAAAGCTGGGATATTGCTGCAGAGCAACTTCTAGAGACTCAGGATCTTCTGACACTGTCGCCATACGCTGTGACATTCTTGTGCCAAGAGGAGTCATCAGAGGACAGGGAGAGTTGACCCTGACCAACCAGGAGGGTGCAGTAGGATTGATTTCATATGATGAAGGCTGGGAGGAGCCCTAGACCCATGTAACTGAAAGAGGACTCATGCAGCAACTTGAAACCAAAATAGGTGTGAAGGTTAAGGGCTCAAAGTTTTGGGTCATACCACCAGGTAAGCTACTGAGACCTTGTGAAGTAAGAGATGAGGGAAGGGGAATTTAGAATAAATGGGGAAGGGTGAAGATGGGTCCAGTGTTGAACCGAGATAAGAGGCAACAAACCTCCCTCTTTGTAGTTTGCCCTCTTCAAGAGAGACCTCGTTCTCCTGATTCTCACTTTGATCTCACCTCTAGGTGAGGCGCTTGGGGGAGGCAGCTGTGACAAGCCCTGGCAACTCTGAACTCTAAGACCCGATAAGGGGAGCAGGGTAGACTCTTTAGCATACCTGCCTTCTCACCTTCCCTTATACTTCCCATCTTGCAGGCTAAATGTGGTTGCCAGTCTCTGAGATGGAAGGAAGAGAACACTGTCCACTCTCTGAAATCCAAATCATGTTATCTGTATGTGGTACTCTGACAGTCTGTAGAGGTCAAAGCAAGGCTGGCCCTTCCTCCTTCTGTGTGACCTTTACAATGAGACTCCACACTCATGATGAGGCTCACAGTGAGGCCAGCCTGGGGCTCTGCACACTAGGGTCTTCCGAAGGCATCTTTCAGAAACAGGTATTCTGCCTACTTTGCCTTGAGGAATGGTGGTGCCTCAAGCCTTGGATCTTTCCACAGAACAGGATAACATGTATTTACACTCCAAGTGTGAAATTCCTCAGCTAGAGTTGTATTGTATGAGAATTCTTTGTACCTCACCCAATCACCTCCTCCTTCCACACTGGAGTTCTGTTCTTTTTGCATTTCACTGTTGACACGGCAATAGTTTTTTACTCAGAAGATTAAAACAGTAGAGAATCAAATAATGTTTATCTGAATATTCACTCTTCTCTTTTTCCTTCCTTCCCACTGCTGAAGAAGAGTGCTTCCCGCTCTTGTCTTTAGCTCCCCGCTAGGTCTTCAGAGTTCACGCCCTCTCAGTGTTGTCTGATGGTGTTTCCCAGCCTTTTTTCTTCAACTACTTTCTCTACTGTCTCATGGCCAGCAGTATCTAAATATGGTTAACATATCCTGCACCTTATAAAACCCTTGCTCAATCCCTCACCTTTTCTAGTTACTACCCTTATACTCATCTACCCGTCATACTCAAAGCTCTTAAAGGGTTGCCTATACTTCCCTCTCACTTTACACACCCACCCAACCTCCCTGAAATAAATAAACCAATAAACCACATATTCATGATTTAAAAGGTGTGAATGAAAGAAATAAACTCAGTGAAAAGTGAATGTCTCTCTTAGTTGAGGCCACTAGCCACTCAGCTCCCTCCCAAGATGAAACCACTTTTATGAATATTTTTGTATAGTTCCCGATATATACACGCATGTATGTATGCAATTCATATATAGTTTATTTCTATATACACTATTTTATACATTGCTGTTTTCATTTAAGAATATACTGAAGAGTTTGTTTTATGCCTGTATGCATAAAAGGTTCTCATTTTTTTATGACTGTGTAATATTCCATTATGGAAATAAGCCACAATATACTTCACAAGTTAAAATATTGAGAGACATCTCATTTATTTCTATTATTCAGCTATTCCAATAGTGCTTCCATTTACACCTTGTGTGAATGTGTATGTACACGAAATTGTATCTGAAGAAAAATTCTCAAAAATACAGTTGTGAGATCAAAGAATATGTTCGTTTAGAAGTAATAGACAGATTTAAATTTAATATACCAGGGAGGACCCCCCCCAAAAAAAACAGAATTATCTTATGGAGGACAAGTCCCTTGCAGTACAGGCTACCCGCCACTAAGTAAGTGTTCTAAGAACCCATTGGCATCAGTGTACTGACTACGATGTTTGTGAGAGGCTGTATTCAGCTTCAGTAATTTTTTTGTTTTGTTTTTAGAATTTTCCCACTTTATGATGGATGGTTTATGATGGCACCTATCCACAGTATGCTGAGTGTTCAGCAGTTTTTGACCCAAATGGCATGACCTCTTTGCCCTACCCTCCCTACTCACCCAATCTCACCCCATGCAAATTTTTTGTTGTTCTTGTTTCCCTAGATGAAAAGAAGTCCTCAGCTGGAAATGTTTTGCTGATGTGGAAGAGATGAAACAAAGAAACAAAAACAGCAGAAGCACTAAAAGACATCAAAACTGACAAGTTCAAAAACTGTTTTGAGCAGTGGAAAAAACGTCTTGATAGGTGTATTGTATCAAATGAAGAGTATTGAGGTTGAAACATGGAAGAATAAATTATACAGTATTTTTAATAAATAAATCATGAGTTTTTTGTATTTTCCCTCATTTACATTAACAAATTACCAGTTTCCTCTGCTACTGCAATAAAAAAGGGATTTCCCCCATACCATAGCTAGTAGTATGTTATCAAACTTTTTGAACTTGGCTGACAAGCAAAAAAATGACATCTTATTGATAATTTGTCTTTCTCTTATTATTATTATTATTATTATTATTATTATTATTTTGAGTTAGAGTCTCACTCTGTTGCCCAGACTGGAGTGCAGTGGCATGCTCCTTGCCACCGTAGCCTCAACCTACTGGGCTCCAGCGAGCCTTCCAAGTAGCTGGAATTACAGGCGTGTTCTACCATGCCTGGCTAAATTTTTTGATTTGTTATAGAGATGAGGTCTCGCCAAGTTGCCCAGGCAGGTCTCGAACCTGCGGGCTCAGGCAATCCACTCACCTCAGCCTCCCAAAGTGCAGGATTACAGGCTGAGCCACCGAGCTCGGCTTTCTCTTATTATAAATGATAACAAATATCGTCTTTTTTTTTAATCTTAAATTTTAAAATTGTGGTGTACAATTCAGGGTTAGGTATACAAATATTCATTGTGCGGGCACCCTTGTTGATGAGGTGTGCCCCTCCTTCCCCAAGCAGGTTCCCACTACTTCCAATCCCACCTCCCTGCCCTTCCACCCCCCCACAGTTTCCCACCACTGTCAATCCTTTTCTTATAGTATTATGATAGTTGTTCAAGGTCCAGTTATGAGTAAGAACGCATGATACTCTGCTTCTAAGAGAGATTCTAAGAGAGACTCAGTATTATAGACTCTAAGTCCATCCAGGTTACTGTGAAGTTCATGATTTTGTTCTTCTCTATGGCTGCATAATATTCCATTGTGTATATATACCACATTTTTAAAATCCAGTCCTCTTTTGATGAGCAGCACGATTGGTTCCATGTTCTTGCTATTGTGAACAACGCTGCAATAAACATACGTGTGCAGGTATCTTTTGACAAGCTTCTGCAAAACCAAAGAAACCATCAAGAGAGCGGGGAGACAGACCACAGACTGGGAAAAAATATTTACCAACTCTACTTCTGACAAAGGCCTAACATCTAACATCTAGGATCTACAAGGAACTCAAACGTGCTGAAAAGAAAAAAAATCCCCATTACAAAGTGGGCAAGAGATATGAATAGCCAGTTCATAAAAGAAGACATATTTGCAGCCAACAGATACATGAAAAAATGTTCAGCCTCACTAATCATCAAAGAAATGCAAATTAAAACCACACTGAGATACCACCTAACTCCACTCAGAATGGCCATCATCAATAACAAAAAATAACAGATGCTTTAGAGGATGTGGCAAAAAGGGAACACTTCTACACTGCTGATGAGAGTGTAAACTAGTACAGACTGTGGAAAACAGTGTGACGATTCCTAAAAGTTCTAAAAATTGACCTTCTATATGACCTCACAAATAGCATCTTTTAAAATGGTTAGCTCTGCTAATATGAAAAGCATAAGATGGCATCTTATTGTTGTCAATATACTTCTTTCTTCTTATAGATGAAGCAAAATAGTAGCTTTCAAAATAATTTTTCTGGGGTGTGTGTGTGTGTCTGTGTGTGTGCATGTGTGTGCATTTCCTATCTTCTACTGTGTTGTTTGTCTTTTTTGAGTATTTTAGGGTGCCGTTATTGTTTAAGAAAAATAGTACTTTGTCTAATTTTCCAAGTGTGTTTCTTTTATCTTCTGACTTTGTTTAGTGTGGTTTTGTTATCAGAAATATTTTATTTTTATATGGTCTACTTCATCAAGTCTTTCTTTACGGTTTCTGTTTCTGTTTCAAACTTAAAAAGATCTTTCTCATTGTTTGTAATGGATGTTTGGTATCATCAGATTTGCAGCTTGTAAATATTATCCTGGTTACAGTTCAAAAATTAGATGCAGGGGGAAGCAAGACTGAAATTGAGGATAACAATTAAAAGGCGATTGTAGAAGTCTATGTGAGTAACATTAATAGCTAAGCTGACATAATAGCAGTGAGTGTGGAGAAACTTGCGTGAATTTAAGATCCAGTCAGGATGCAAAATAGACAGGTAATAGATTGAATATGGGAGAGGAGACGTTTTTGTTGTGTTGTTTGAACAAATGAATAGAGCATGCCATTTACTGAGCTAACATTATTTTTTGGGGGGGGAGATGCATCATAAATGTAGTCTAGTACACATTAGCTTTAGGCGGTTTTGAGACTTCCTGAGGGAGCTATTGAGTACATATCTCAAACTGGCTTTCAGGGAAGGAGCTCTGACTGTAGATGAAAACTCATGAAGAGTCATGAAATAGTCAATGATATTGGAAGGAATGGGTCTGGAGATTTCTTATGAAAACAACATAGAACAAAAAGAGATGGGAGTCAGGAAAAGCTTTGGAGACTCCAACCTTCATGACTGGGTGCAAAAAGATTCTTCTAGCTGAGAGCACTCTATGTGATCCAGCCTTCGATGCTTCCTGACAAAAGGGAGTAAGAGATCGGATGAATCTTGAGCAGGGGGGGGCTGTTGACCTCATCTAGCAGACCGAGCACAGACAAGTATCTGGGAGGGCTATTTTGGAGAACCATGGCTGGGTAACTCTGCCTACCAGAAAACTCCAGGACACCTCATATTTTGCTTCATAAGTTTTTCTTTCTACCTTTGTTATCATTTTCACATTATGAGAGAAGATTCGAGAAACAGAATTTTCTCACTATTCCCCAACATTGTCACCAAGTGTTTTACCTCCACATTGACTTGTTAGTGATGCAAAAAGATTTCTTCAAGAGAAATATGCTTTGTTCTTTCCAGGCAAGATGGTAGAATAAGTTAAAGATACAGAATTTGTACCTCCACATCAGGATATGAAAAACATAAGGAAAGGGTTTTTCAGCATTTCTACCTAAATACCTGTTATCGTCTGCCTTGTTTTGGTGTGGGGTCATGGACAGAGCCTGGAATTTAAAAATATATAGACCGTGGTTCAAACCTCAGCACTGACTCTTGCTGCAGTTGTGACTCTGAACAAATGACTTGACTTTGTTAAACTTCAACTTTCTCATCTGTAAGATCAGAATAATTGTATTTTTCCCAGATGAAATAGAATGGAATACCATGCACAAGGGCTGAGCAGAGGCTCTGTCACACTGCAGGTGCTTGATGGCCTCTGGCTGGTTTCCCTTCTTATCCATCTACATTCCAGATCTTAAGCAATCTCGTTCAGTCCTGTGCAAATATATTCCTTTTTTCCTTTTCTCACAAAACCACCAGAATCCTCTGAATTCCACTCTATGCAGTAAAAGACTTCTCAGGCAAAACGGTCCCTTTGTTTTCTAGTTAACTTTACCTTTGGCTTCTGGGTAACTGTAGTTGGGAAATGAAATATTCAGTGAGATGAAAGAGACCAGGATCCATGGTCTTGAATATCCACACATTCAGAATAAGAAGATAGTTAGGGAGAATTGTGGTAGCAAAGGGACATGGTAATTAGGGAAAAGTGAAGCCTAATGTAATCCTGGAAGCTGGAACCAGGGTTTCTCATGGAAATCTATTAATCTTTTCGGAGGCTTAAACAATCCTCATTGACATCGCCTAGGCTACCACATAGAGGAAATGTTGTGACATTTCTGTACCAAAGTCTAATTCACGTGCCTCTTATTTGAAAACATCTGGGTATGAGAAAACACCTAATTCAAAAACCTGATGGTTGCCATATTTTGAGAGAGAACATACCTGTGTCTACAGGTGAAATTGTTGTGAAACAGGCCAGTGTGTTTACACTGTGTTCCAATTCCTGGCACTTGCTTGTTGATGAGGCAGGTTGTGCCAGACATTTACCTTAGCTGACCCTTAGAGTCTTCATCTTTAAAATGACAAAAGAATGTGCCCTTTGACTTCTAGGATCCCTTCCAGTCTGATAAGCTATGACACAGAAGACTTGGAGATCTTTGTAATTTCACCAGGGTTGGTATTGATACTACAATCTCAGTAAGGACTTCACTCCCATATTGGCAAATTTTATGTTTTTATTATTTGCATCTCATTGTGCAGCAAAGCATGTATCATTGGTTAATTAATGCTGCCAGCACGGCACTCTGCTAAATGATTGTTTAGCCTAGAGTAGAATAAAATTCTACAATGACTAGTACAGTACCATTATGTAACAGAAAATTAAAAATCTGATAATTTGATTGGAAGTCTCAGATGAGTTTTTTGTATAAAAATGTTAACCTCAAGTAGCTATAAGCAGGTAAATGTTTTATTCATCCCACTGATACGAAATAAATGCTTATGATATAAATTATGTATAATTAATACTCCTGGGATAAAAAAATGTATGCTAATAGGTTGCCAGTTAATTAAGAAAGGAATATGAGGTAAACAAAGGTGATTATAATTTATCTTGGGACCATAAACAGAAATCGTGCCTTAAATAATCGCTTCAAAAAATACATTATACAGCAAATCCTTCATTCTCATCCAGAGCAACCGCCTAATGGTATATAGCAACTGTTCAGTGGAGATGTTAAATGGGGAAACAGCTTGTGGGAGAGATCAGGATGGGGCTTGCCAGCCACTAGGGCTCAGCTGAGGTGGTGTTTTATGAGCAGTCCTGGTCACTTTGGAAACATTTTCTGAAATACAGTTTTTTGGAAGTGAAACACTACATTAAAAGAGAGGAAATAAAGAAATCAACTAATGGAAACTTGAAAAAGTATGCATATATTCAAAATAGTCCTAGGCTTTCTAGCTAACTTCATCCTCTTTGAAACTGGCTAGAAGCTGCATGACACTTGCCGCATATGTGACTAGAGAAAGTCACAGTGATGACTGATGTAGACCAGAAAAAGATACCAAGATATCATCTGAGTATTTCTGAGCTCTCTTGGCTACTCACTTACTCCTTCATTCATTCATTCATTCATGTATCAACAAGCATTTCTTGACTACCTACTTTGCTCAGCATGGAGGATAGACGTGTACCCTGAGTATCGCTATCTTGTCTCTTCTCCTCTCAACTGGTGGTCTTCATTAACCTCTAGTACCTGAATATTCAGACAAAAATATCTAGCAAAGAGTTGGTATAGAAACGTAAAGACCTGGGGAGAAAAATAAAGGCTTAAGTTATGTGAGCCCTGTGAGCAGGGAATGAAGGGAAGGTGCCAGGAATTGAGACTATTATGGCACTGGAAGCAGCAGAGCCCAGCAGGTAAAGGAGCTCCAACCAGCAGTTTCAGAAGAACACTTGGAGAAGCTTCCAGAAAGACGGAATGTGTTATTGCAATGGAGAGTCAGCCATTAGAAATGAAAGGCCACCAGTGGATTTTGGCGTTATGCAGGTTTAGCAGAAGCAGCCGCAGCCAACTGGAGGGTGCCGGCTCTACTCTGTTGAGTCAAGAAGGATATCCAAAGCTAGGGAAGAAAATGATGGCGACCTCATCAGTGATCAATATAGATAAGAGGTGAGAAGAGGAGAGGTTTTGGATGGTGAAGTAGATTTAAGAGGAGTCAGTTCAGAGCAGGGTTTCCCAATCCCTGGTCCAAGGACCAGGGTCAGTCTATGGCCTGTTGGGAACTCATCCGCACAGCAGGAGGTGAGCAATGGAACAGAACTCAGTCTTCTGTCAGATCCACAGCGACATTGGATTCTCATAGGAGCTCGAGCCCTATTGTAAAATGCGCATGTGAGGAATCCTGGTTGAGCATCCTTATGAGAATCTAATGCCTGATGATCATCACACCCCTATGCCAAAAATGTTGGGGACTGTTGGTTTAGGGAGCAATTCAGGCAAGTTCAAGTATGAAGGAGAGTTATACATTTTGGGATTGAAGAGACATACTTTTCAGTAAACTCCTGGAAAAAGCCACTGAAGGAAGATGGGAGGACCGAGGCTGCAAAGGGAGGCATTTTGCTCAAAGAACCCAGGGCCATTCTCTACCGCTGAGGCAGGAAGAAAAGAGATGAGAATGGTGAGAGTCTCTGTGAGTATGTGTGCCGAGGGACTGGGGGTGACCTACTGGTCTCGGATTTCTCTGAAGGAGGCATTCAAGATTGAGTGCTGGAGTGGGGTGAAGGAGGTCAAGTAAGAAACTAGTGTCATGGTGAATATTCAGATTGCCACTGAAAGAAACAGGAGGGGAAGTTCACTAGGAATGAGAAAAAGCCTGATTGCCTTCTTCAAAGTGCAGTTTCCTTCCATCCGTAGCTCTTCCCAACCCTCCCTGGTGTCTCGGTCTTCCTCTTCCTTATACAGAGAAGATGGAGGATCCTGCAGAGAAGACCCCTTATCTTGTGTTTTCACGTTCCTTAAATGAGTCTAAAACACTTGTTTCACTGAAGCTTTCCCAACAGTTTTATAAGTTTAAGTATTAAAAGTTTTTTTAAGTGAGAAAATAATGTTTTCTCTGCTCCAGAGAATCACAATTTCCAGTTTAGCAGGATGATCAGAAGAGATCTCTGTATAAAGAGATCTTCACAGGTAGCTGTCAGCCCCACAAGTTGCTCTTGTCCCTGTCTGCAGGGATGTTTTTATGTTTTCTTAAAGGAGGGGATTTGAAGAAATGCTTAGTATCAGCATATCTTGCATCTCCCGGATTACAGACTTTAATGAGCCTTGTTAGAAAGGACCACACAGGGTTGATGAAACCTATGCAGTGCAGTCAGAAATTCTCTCAGAGTTGATCCTTCCACTTTTAGACAGAGACAGAGAGTTTCCAGCACTTGCATGTCACCATTGATACAAGCACCAACTTGAGTGACTCAGTATTTACAAACTTAGAAGAATTTCTGAAGTACAAATGAAAAATATTACCATGATTTTAGAAAGCGATCATGCTCTGAAGTACAGAAATCCTGGTATGTGGAATCAGCAAATCTGTCAGAGAGACAAGTCTGACTCTGACATGAGAGTGGTGACTCAACAAATTGACTAACTTCAATTTCCCAATCTGTGAAGTGGGGGTAATAATTCCTACTTTCTGGTGGGGTTAGGTTACAATGAGGTAAGCAAACTTCCCAACACATTGTCTATCACTTAATAAACAGTAGATGCTGTTTTTATTGCAGTTAAAAATATTTATCAGTGTTATTGTAATTATCATCATCTTCATAATTTTGGCCCTGAAACTTATTATCTATGGATGTTCAGTAGTTTACTCTATCAGTCAAGAACATGGAATGCACTCTAGGTATCCCAAGTCTGAATGGCTATTTAATGTAAACTTTTAATTAAATATAAAATGCATGGAGAAAACACACACATATTAACAGTGAAGTTCGATTAAATTCCACAAATTGAGCATGTCGTGTTAATAAGAATCTGGATTAAGAAGCTGGACACTAACAAAGAGTTCCCATCACTCCTTCTCCTCAAGACTAACCACCATTCTAACTTCTAAAACCATAGCTTTTTGCTAACTTTTTTTTTAAGCTTTATATAAGTGGAATTATCCAGTGTATATTATTTCTTATCTGTTTTCTTTTATTGTGATTCTTCAAAATCACAATTTGTTGGGGAAAATTCTAGTTATTTCATTCTCATTCCTTTCTAGTGTTACATTTATGAATATACCACAGTTTATACATTCAACTATTGATTGATAGATGTGTTGTTTCTAATATGGGACTGCTTAAATATTGCTGCTATGAATATTCTTAAGTAAGTCTTTTGTGAATATATATGAACATTTCTATTGACATATATGTAGAGGTAGAATTGCAAGGGTATAGAATATATGTATGTTCAGTTTTAGTAGATAAAGTCAGCAAGCATGGTTGTACCAGTTTACTCTCCTACAAGTATGTGAGTTCTGATTACTCAAAGCATACTTGATTTTGTCTATCTACCATTTAAATTATAGACTTCCTTTTGTGTACATAGTGGTTTTAATTTGCATTTATATAATGATTAATTAAGTTGAGCCATTTTTAGCATGTCTTTGGCTATTTAGATATTCTTTTTCGAGATACCTATTCAAGTCTTTCTCCAGTTATGGAATGCCTGCCTTTTTCTTATTGATTTGTAAAAGTTCTTTATATATTTGGGTAGTCTTCTCTGATACATGTCTTGCAACATCCTTTCCTATTTTGTAGCTTGCCCATTTCTCATAATGTTTTTTATATTCAGAGGATTTTAAATTTAATAGAATTCATTTTATGTGTGTGGTTAGCAATTTTTTGTGTCTTGTTTAATATCTGCCCACCCCAAGGTTACATAAATATTCTTGTTTGTTTTCTTTTAAGCTTTATTGTTTTACTTTTCACATATACATCCATACTTTGAATTTTGTGTGTATGTATGGTATGAGGTAGGGGTCAAGAGTCATCCTTTGACCCTCATGCTGTAGGTATCTAATTAAGCCAGCACCTTGTACAGAAAAGGTGGATTCTTTTCTTATAGGACTATTTTAACGCAAGGAAAATTGCCAAAGTTCTCAGCCTGAAACACTACAGCAGGATTTGCATAGGAGCTTGCCTAGAAGCTGCTGAGAAAGTTGTATCCAGTTTCTACTCATGTTTTTATCTGTGAGTCCTCCCATGCTTCTACCTGCCACTACTGCTGGAGAATGAGGACTTCTTCCCGTTTACTTTCAGCCTATGGGGAAGAGATTCTAAGAAATGCAGTCAGTCCTAGGGTTAGTCTCTGTGTTGTAGAGAAGACCACAGAAGTAGGTGGTGATGATGCCACACTGAAAACAGTCTAGCATAGTCACTTAATATTTTTGAGACTCCAATAAGGAAATTAATTTTGAAGTTGGGCTATATGGTCCCCAAGGACTTCCTAGCTTTACCATTCATTAAAGTATTAGAAATTAGAAATGCTTTGTCAATACATTTTATTCATTCATTCATTCACATATTGTACTAGGCCAAGAATATAAAAGTAAAATGAAAGAAAAATACTTTTATTCAAAGCACTTTGAAATAGGGGCTTACAAACTGATGAAACAGCACAGTAAAATAATGACTATGGCTGTAAGTATACAGCATAAGGCAAGTTATGGGCAACGTAGTTACCAGACCACCAAGGGACACTTCCCCAGTGATACTGGAAGGCTAGGCGGAATCCTGCCTGGAGGAGCAGAGGAGAGATTGGGAACCTCAAGGAAAGAACAGCAGGTGTATCCAGGGATGCCTTTGTAGTACCTGGGAAAATGTAAACTCAAGCTTTGTTTCCTTTTATCTTGAGTTTCTTGAGGAAAACCACAGGTGCCTTCAAGGAAACAGATGGAAGTTGTAATCTGTTTTGTGTAACCAAAGCATTAGTCAGTGTTTGCGTGGTGTTGAGCAAGTTCCTTCCTTTTTGTGCTATGATCTCCTGTTTCAGTAAGATCTCCAGGATTCTTCATGCCATTGCCGTGTGGACTCTCGAGGGTTCTGGAGTTTGTTCTTGCTCTTCATCTGCAATTGCAGAAATGCAGGCTTATGAGGTACAGTCGAGTGGCATCTAGATTGATTTTATCTTTTGTATAGGATGGGTGGGGTGGTAGCAGAAAGGAGGAGAATGGACTCAGGGTGGGTGTCAGCCAATCATAGCTTATTTCAGTGATTCCACATGAATCGGAAAGTGTTGAATCATGAGGAGGCTGGCAAAAGGTCCCGCTCCTCATGAGGTCTGGTTAATATTAGGAATTATTGCCTCAAACTCTGCAGGTGTGGCTCCGTCTCTTTCAGTCCCAGCAAATGGGGCTGCAACTTCCTTTGACAGCCTCAAAGCTGCACAGTGCTCATGCCCCAGGGCAGACAATGATGTGGGGGAGTTGCTGGTTTTCAGATAGAAAATTACAATGCTTATATAGTAAACAGCACCTGGAAGTTTACTAATGATTTTTACAATTAACAGCAGCAGTGTGGTCTGATTATTCATGCATGCTTTCTATGAAAGAAAAGAAAGGAAACAGATGTTGAAAAAAGTCACATGGCTTAGATTTTATCAGGAGGGGGACAGGGTGGTGGAAGAAGGATGGATGGGTAGTAACAGAAAGAAGGAAAGTGTGAAGTAGAGATTACTGACTGTTATTTTCTTTAGGCTGTAATAAACCATCTTCTTCCAAAGCTCAAAATTCACCTTCAGATATGCTTAATGTCTTTATAAACTCTACCATAATGACTCTTTTCCATAGTATATACATTTAAAATCCCGTATATTTTGCAGTGGCTGGGCAGTTTTATAGGTACATTAAGTATTCAATAGAAACATATATGATTAGGCATTTTTCTGTTTCTATACTGAATATTGGATTGCTCTGATGAAACAGAATGCTGGCTGAGTTATTCTCAATCCCACCAGGTGAGCTCATGGCTAATTTCAGAGAACTCCTGTTTTTCAACCATGAAACCGTCTGTATTATATTTGAAAGCGTGATGATTGATTCCGTATTTCTTCACCCATAATTGATCACTTTTTAAATCTCTTGCTTAGCTTATAGTAAATTCTACTTTGCTTGTCAGTTATTGAATCTACGTATTTTTATATTCACTGTATGATGCAACATTATTAAATAGTGTTCTAAAAAATCACACATTCTCTTATCTTAACAAACACGTGTCACAGATAATTTCATTTATTTTTTATTGTATTCTGGTACTTGGCCACACAAAGAACTATTTTACAAAGTTCAAATCACAGAAAAATGTTAGCTTATATTTTGCTTTTCTTTCTTTTTTTTTTAACTTTTCTTTTAAAATGTAAAAGCACACGGGAAACCTTTCCTACATTCATGTGGTCTCCAAATATACCACTTCTTTAGTATTTGAAAAATGTGGTATTTTCTATGCATAGTAACCAATTATTGATGGAGAATTCTGCAGTTTTGGGTAACACTGTAGTGAATGCTTTTGAGTAGATTTTTGTTTCCGTTCAATTTTTTCTCAAGGAAGGTAACGTACAATGAGATCACCTGGTCACAGCGAAAGAGTGACCACCAAGAGGGCTAGAAAGTGTCCTCAGGAGCTGGTGTGAGCTAAATTCAGCACAGCCTTGTCAATATCAGAGTGAGTGTGTGTGTGCACATGCATGCATGCAAATTTTTCTATCTAAAAACTAGTTTCACAAGATGGTTTTAAATCTATTTTTCTTTGATTGTTGGCCAAGAAAAAATTTTCCATTTTTAAATTTATTGATTTTTCTCCCATATGCCAAGGGATCTTTCATATTTTCTGGTCGATCCACCATTGAAATCTGAACATTATATTTGAAAATGCCATTAATAAGTTCTATAGGGGCAGAAATATATTATATATATGCATATGCATATTTTTATTTCATTTATGTTCCCCTAATGCTTAGCAGCCCATAATATCTGGCACATAGAAAGTGCTCTAAAAGTCTAAAAGTACTTGATGACTAAGATATATATACACGGACATGTGCACATACCAATTTCTAAACATTTGTGAACAAAATGGTTAATTTTTAAAACTGTGCTTTTAGCTTGGAACTTGCCCAACTATCGATTTTTTTTTTTTTTTTGAGTTGGAGTCTTACTCAGTCTCCCAGACTGGAGTGCAGTGGCTACTCCCGGCCACCGCAGCCTCGACCTGCTGGGCTCCGCCGATCCTTCCACCCCAGCCTTCTGAGTAACCGGAATTACAGGCGCGCGCTACCACGCCCGGCTAATTTTTTGATTTATTGTAGAGATGAGGTCTCGCTGCCCAGGTGGGTCTCGTACCCGCGGGCTCAGGCAATCCACTCACCTCAGCCTCCCAAAGGCACGGGATTACAGACTGAGCCACCGAGCCCGGCTCCAATTACCAATTTTTAAATACTAACCTTGATTATTTGTACATATTGACCAAATTCGTTTTCATAATCTTTTAATTATTTCTTTCATTAGGTATACTAAGGTATACTTTCAAAATTTTTAACATTTTGGACCTATGCTCCCTTATAATTTTGCTAATGTGCCTGGGAAGAATTATTAGCTGTTGGCTAAACTTGTTTTTTCTTTATGTCTTTCTCTCCCTCCCTCCTTCCCTCCCTTTCCCCCCCCCCCTCCTCCTCTTCCTCCTCCCTCTTTCCTTTTACTCTCTTTCTCCTTTGTATTTCTATGTATCTGCTGCCCAGGACCTCAATGGGCAATACTGACAGTAGTGGAGATTCCTAATTCACAAATCTATATGGTTTAATTGTTATTTAGATCTGGTTTCAACTTGGACCAGAAGCCAAATTCTATGCGGCACTTGTAAGAGCTAACTACAGTTTTGTGTTTCTGACCTTCTATCTTATGGTAGGTAAACCTCTTCTTTCCCCAGTTGACCACTGGGTTTATCATGTTACTCTACAGACTTTGGAGTACTCTGTAACTATGCTTCTGACACATTTGTGGATCCACATTAGAGAGAAAAGCATGTGTGAAAAATAGAGCCATTCTAAAGCTGTCTACTACACAAAGTATCACCACAAGCAGAAAATAGCATGGTGACCAATGACTAATCTTGGCCATGTATCTTTATCTCTTCTTTAAAACAGTAGACATGTTAGGTTGGTATTCACCTAAATGTTATATTTCAGATATATCACAAAGAAGGGTCAGTGGAGATTATGTAGGTAAAAAGTCAGAGAAAATGACATCTTATATGTCTTTAGCAATGTGTACCCAATGCAGCCTAATACTTAGGGCAGTTAAATGTCATCCTGGAGATTCAGTTCTTCATCTTCAGATTGTGAATGATAGGAAACACCTCACAGAATTCTTGGGGGATTAACTGTGAAAATGTGTACAAAGCACTTGGTACAGTACTGAGCAAATACTCATCGCAATAAGCATTAGTTCTCTTTCTCTTTCTTAATCAACAGATGGTCAGTGTAGGTCTTGCACATTACAAAGTCGTAGTGTTCTTAAACCAAGAGCCTCTAAGGGCCTAAATATCGACTCTATTGAGTTACAATTCCCTTTCTGAATTTACCAGGTGATTGTCTCATATTCATGTGATAAGCTTTTGTCTTTGGTCTCAGATAAGTTAACACCTGAATATTATAGTAAAATACTTTTGTCCCTCCCCAAATGTCAAAATTCATATAAATATGAGAATGAGAATTAGAAATTGGCCTCCAGTCTTTTTGGAATTGGTTGCTCACTTGAGATACAATCAGAAGAGTCTGGAGGCATTTTCTAACTGGCATGAAATTCCTTTCTCATTTTCATTGTCCTCCAACCCCATAGGTTATAAATCTAAGCACCTCCTACAGAGAAATGAGCCAGCTTTTTTCTGGTAGGCTTCCAGAGTGGCATTAATTTCTGGATAATCCATCATATATACTAAATTTCACAGGTTTTATCATATTATCAAAAACGCAGGAGCAGAATGGACAAAGAGACAAGAGCATATCATGTTATAGCATTTTTCTATTTGATTCAAATTGGCTTGCTAAAAACTGCTTCAGTCTTATCAGCTAATGGACAATGCTTTCTCTAGAGCTGACAAACAAAATGTTTCTCCCTGATATCTCAGTTGGGGAGATGATAGAAAGGCAGGGCAGAAATATAGGGATTGGCTGGAAAAATGGCAAACCGAATGTGCACATCAAACATATTCCAAACACAGCTGTCTATTCCCAAAGCATCATAACTCTGCCAGATACAATCTCACTGCTGTCTGTAAATGATTACTCTATCTGGTTTTCATACTGAAAGCAAGTTTTCACCTTCAGCAGAGCCACCGCAATATGACCAGTGTGTGATCTAAGAGTGTAAGTCTGCACATCCCATTCTACCTTCAGCTGCTGCTCAGGGGATTCAATATCTTCTCTCCCCACAAGGACTTATAACATATTTCTGGTTGGGCTTTATAAAGTTCTAATATACATTAGTCTTCATATATCATCCATGTCCTCTCAAGAAAAATCCCCACCATGGCAAAAAGGATGAAATATAGGGATTGGCTGGAAAAATGGCAAACCGAATGAGATGCCAGCTCACCGGTTCTTCAAACTTTCCCCATGGTGTTCTTTTTTTCAGGAATCTCCCTTCCAGACCCGTTGTTCTGACCCTCGTCACCTGTACCTTGTATGCTGGATTCTTTTATCCTGAGAATTTAAAATAGACTAATAGGAGGTTCTAAAAAAGAATAATGTGGGTATCTAAAATCTATTCTTGAGTGGACGTGGGTGATATGTGAAAGCTGATGTACATCAGAACTTTATAAAACATGATGGAAAATTTGTGAGAAGCCCTTGAGGGGAGAGAAGACATTGCATCCCCAGGGCAGCAGCAGAAGGTAGAAGGGGGTGTGGACAGTAACTTGGAGCAGAAGAGGATCATCACCCACTGACAAGGAGAGGTGGGCTGCTTGATCTTTGACCATTTGTTCTGTTTTTGCTCTATCTCACACTTCCTGGATGGATCTCTGTCGGATCCTTAACATCAATAGAGTAAGAAGAGAACAGCCAGAGGTGGAAGGGTGACATTAACTCAGTGCTAGACCAGAACACAGTAGAGTCCACAGCAGGAGGTGCAGCATAGCTGGTCTGCCTTGGCAGAGCCCCTGAGTCCCATGATATGCATATGATATGCAATTACAGAGAGGCTGACAACTCCGGACTAAGAATAGTGCTGGGAAGGAAATTCTAGAAAGTCCTGTGGTAGGGAAGAAGCAGTAAGAAGAGAGTCTGGAGCCTAGAATGCAGGACCGGAGCTCAATTCCCTGAAATCTCCTCAAACTTACTCGGGGGAAAATAAACTAAAGGCGTGTTTTCCCTCCATCACTCAGCAGACATTACTAACAAAACAACTGACAATCCCATGAGAATAAAAAAATGATCTCCTAAGAAAACTGCCTCCCAAAGCACCATGAGAGCCACCTAATAAAAGAAATAATCAATACTTGAAGAATCAAAACTAAAAGGACAATATAGAGTATATATATTATAGAAAGTATTATATGTTATATAGAGAGTAAATATATATGTATATATTTCCCCTGAAGTTTTCCTGAAAAATCAACTTGCAAGAGGTTGATTAATTGGAGAAAAGACACGCACATTTGCCTAGTGTGTTTACAAAGGGGCCTTAAGAATGAAACCCTAAAGATACAGGGGGAGTTGTCCATTTTTATGCTTGGGTTCAACAAAGTATGAACAGCTATGTAGAAATATGATTAGACAAGATAAATATGATCTAATAATGCTAAATGACTTAGTGGTGAAACCCAGAAAGGCTTGTCTGTCTAGATTCTCTTTGGTCTCTCTGAGCAGCATTCCTTCATTCTGGGTGTGGGCAGGATCCTCTTTGGAATGGATGTTTTATGACCTACAGTTAAACAAGGTCAGTCAGATAATATCTTTATGGCCAGGTTTTACACAGAGAGGTGGAGGGAACATTAGAGTAATAATTTTTGATTTTATGTCTGCCTTTGGGGAAAAGGGACACACCTTTGGGAAAGAGAGATTCTAGTTTCTATAGCTAGCTTTGGAGGAGAATGGAACTGAGACACAGGAGGGCAGAAGAAAGTTAGAGAAAAACTTTTGCTTTTGAGGCCTTCATTTTGGGATATTATTTTCTGAGTCGTGTGTGTGTGTGTGTGTGTGTGTATAGACACACATATATAGATATGATACATACACACATGCACACACACAGATACCCTTTGAAAGCCTTTAGAAAGAAAAGATTGAAAACAAGAACACACATACATGAAGAAATCATTGGCCATGAGAAATGAAACTGGTGAAATAAAGAGCTCAATGAATGAACTTTTACAGATGAATAGATACAGTTGAAGAATAAATTAGTAAAAATATTTTTTTCCAGAATGCATCCAGAGAAGTAAAGTAATATGATGATTGAGAAAAAAGTTAAAAGATTTGGAAGATAGAAATGGTAGCATTAATTTAATAAAAGTCCCAAAGGCCAGAAATGGATGAAAGGAAATATTATCATTATACATTAAAATATTTGTCATTATTTCCCACTTTTTATAATGATTTTGTTTATTTAAAAATTCTCTTTGAAATCCCCGTTGTCTGTATCTTACTTTAATGCAAGTAAAAAAAAAAATCTTTGCTTTGAAAAAAAAGAAGCAAAAAAACACACACAGCCATATCCTTACACAAGGCAGTTAATAAACCCCTTAGCTCACACATTGTGAATACTAAAAAACTAGCTAGATTTCTGAGAAGAATGAGCCCAAATTAGAGAGAAGGTGCAAATAATAAACAAAACGAACTATGAAAAATGGAAAATGGTGATAAATTAAGTAAATCGCTAATAGATGAATTTCTGAAGAAAAGCTGAAGCAGTGTATGTGCATGTATGTATATACATAGTTCAATGCCAATTTACTTATAGATACACATTTATATATTACCATATACATGTACAGACTAGTAATCATGATAAAAATAAAATATTAATGATACACTTTTCTATCATTAGTTATATTCTTCTAAACTTTCAAGAAACAGATAATTCCTATCTAGTAGTACTTGTCCCATATATTAAAAAAAGAAGGTGTTCCAACACACTTTAAGAGGCTTTGTAAGGTTTATTTCAAAACCAGATGAAGATGTTACAAGAACAGAAAATAGATGGATTAATTTCACCTATATATATAGTTTGACAGTTCTTAATAAAATATTAATTTACTAATTCTGAAACAGCATTAAAAATAGATCATGATCAAGCAGCATTTATACCAGAAATTGTTCAACTTCATAAAATATAGTTATGGAAAGTACCATATAATACCCACATAATTATCTTAATAAAAATGGACGTATTACAAAGGCATAACATAAAACTTAATACCAATTTATTATTTTAAAAAGTAAATGCCACTAGAAAATTTTAAATGGAAAATAACCTTTATAGTTTGTTGGAAGTTATTTATCAAAACAACCTACATGCAATATTATATTTAATAGAAAAACTTTAATCACATTCTCTTTAGGCATATGCTAATGAAAACATTCGTTGTGTGTGTTAATATTCAGCATTTCTTTGAATGGCAATCAACTGAACTGAGGAAACTCATTAAGAAAAGAAAAAGAATATAGATTAGAAGGAAAATGAAATTGTCATTACTTTTGATAATATGAACATTTTAACAAAAATTATCAAGAGGGGTTTGGATAGGTTAGTGAGATTGCCAGAGAGATGATCAATAAATAAAAACCATCAGTGTTCTTCCACACCAACAAAGAGATTTGACAACCAGAAAATGTTAGACAAAATAGCAATAGCAATACCGTTTTTTTTTTTTTTTTTTTGAGTTGGGGTCTCACTCTGTCGCCCAGACTGGAGTGCAGTGGCCGCTCCTGGCCACCGCAGCCTTGACCTGCTGGGTTCCGGCGATCGTTCCGCCCCAGCCTTTCAAGTAGCTGGAACTACAGGCGTGCACTACCATGCCCGGCTTATTTTTTTGATTTATTGTAGAGATGAGGTCTCGCCAAGTTGCCCAGGTGGGTCTCGAACCCGCGGGCTCAGGCAATCCATTCACCTCAGCCTCCCAAAGTGCAGGATTACAGGCTGAGCCACCGAGCCCGGCTAGCAATACCAATTTTAATAGCAAACAGAAAGTATAGTTTTTTAGAAGAATCAAAACAACAACATAAAAGATCATTATTAAGAAGAAAACAAACTCTAAGGACAGAAAGAAGAAGCCCTGTACAAGAATTAACTGGTTGGGGTAATTTTCAGCACTTTGAATTTGCTTTCTGGTCTCCATGGTTTCTGAGTAGAAATCATCTATCAGTCTTATTGAGGATACTTACATGTGATGAATTCTCTAATACGAGGTTTGCAGGAGCGCCAATCCCATTCTTCCTCCTGCCTCGTTTTCATCATGATTGTGGGATATTGGTTTTTAAGACTCCCATAGAGTTGGAGAAGAAAGCAAGGCAATTGGACAAGTTAGAACACCACACAGCTTGCTGTTCTTACTGAGATTCTGTCACATTTTCTTGAAGAAATGCTCCCTGGATTGCTTCAAGCCTTTCGTTAATTTCTAGAGTTCTGGAAAAGTTGATGCTGAACGTTTTTGCCAAGGGATACTCAAAAAGTCCACACTTGGCCATTTTTTGCTGCTGTCACTCCTTGGATATGCTCATTTTACAAGTAATTAGTTTTGTACAACTCATCTATCAATTCAACATCATTCTAAGGAAATTTTCAGTAGCAGGTTTTAGGAAATTGGCAACCTAATTTAAAATATATTCAATGGTTTAACTTTAGAAAAGAAGAGAGGAGGTAGGGGAATAGTCCTACGAGTTAATAAGACATATTTTCAAACAATCAGAATTAAAACAGTATTTCAAAACAGGAATTGACGAATAGAGATCAGAAACAGACCTAAAAATCTGAAAGCTTCATGCATGATAGAGGTGGCAACCTGAATCAGTTGTGAAAACACAGATTTTAATATATGTACTGGGAAATATGGGTCTACAGTTTAAAAATTAAAGGTGGATCCCTAACTCACAACACTTCAAAAGCAAACTCCAAATGAAATAAAAGCCTTAATGTGAAATGTAAAAATTAAAAGCTTATGAAAATAAGGAAAGAACATCATTGCGATGGAAAGACTATCAGCAGAATTTTAAAAGCACAAACCATAATGGCACAAATCATAAAACCACAAACTACATCTAAATCAAAGGTAAGTATTTAACCAAAAATGTCAGAGAAAATCTTGGAAGAAGGGTTACTATTAAAAGACAGTTATAAAACCTTACATTTGCAAAAGAATCACATTTAGAATACATAGGAACTCACGCAAATCAGCAAGAAAAGGAAAACAAATAGAAAAATGGCAATGAATACTCATAGTCAATTTACAGGTTTTGAAATATAAGTGATGAATAAATAAATAAAACTCAAACTCACTGCAATGAGAGTAATGTTGATTTTTAAAAAGCAAATGAGGTAACTCATTACAGCCTCGTGTTAGTGGATATGACGGCAGTCGCGTAATATGGATGCTATTTAGAGAACTGAATATATAAAGATCTAAAAAAACTTAACATTGTATTCAAATTTTAAAAACCTCTTATACTTAGGGTGAACTGAAGTCTTAGTTTGGCAAGGATAGTCCCACTTTTTGTCTGTCTCAGAGTAATTATTGTAGGTGATTATTTCAATCTCAAAATTTATTGGAAAATAAATTATTCGGATTCTGTACTTATTGCACAATACCACCCATGAATATGAATTTAAAACCACAAAACCTCAGTATGTATTTTTCAAAGACTATATTGGATTTATGTACATGAGATCTGAAGACAAATGGATGAAAGGTGTGTGTGGGTGGGGGTGGAGGGGAAAAGTTGCAAATGTTTAAGAACAATGTAAGAAATCTGGGACTTGGAGCTCAGGTTAGAACCTAGGAATTTCCCATGACCTCTTCTTTCCACAGTCGACAGTTAGTTTCCCAATTATGGGAGGGCCACCCATATTTCCCTGTATAAACGGTAGGAAAGCAGTGCTTTTGGAGAACATAATGGGGTTTTTCCCAGAATAGCCAAACTAATCCTTTTGTAATGGTATGTAGCATGTGTGCAGGACCCAAATCAATCTAGAAGTTAATAAGAAGTCTCAGCTGTATAAACGAAAGTTATAAGATTTTAAATTCAGGAAATCTCATCTTACACTAAACAAACAAGAAAAGGGGTTCTAATTGGGTCCTACTGTAATCAGATCCTGTTGCCTTCTTAGGTTCACAGAGTTGTGCTGGGATGATCCATGGGAACTCAAGTGGCTTGGACCTGTGTGTCTATTCCATGAGAGGTTACAGCAATACAAAGGGAAGGACTTGGAATAGCAGTTCCGAAGACAAATTCTTAGAGGTGTCATCGGCTCCATATGAAAGAGGTCTAATAAAAGGCCATTCTGTAGAAAAGAAATAACCCTTGGAAATGGCAGTTTTCCCATAATTTGAAATATGTATTTTTCCCTTGATTTTTATACAGTCTGCAATATACTTTTATTCTTTAGCTCATTTATTTCTCACTACAACCCTATAAGTAGAATTATTATTTCCACTCTTGTAGGAGAGTTGGTATGTAAATCCTTATCTCTTGAACATCAATATCCATGATCTTAATCACAATATCATATGGTTTTCTAAGTCAGAATTTGATCAGCAATACAGCAGCATCTCCATGTATTTTAAGCAAGGCAAAAATTAAGCTCAAATCTTTCCTCAATAATAAATAAATTAAGTAGATAATTTCCAAACAAATACCTTGTCAAATAGGAATTTGTAAGCATTACATCATCTCTGTTTTTGCAAGTCTACAGTATTTTGCAATAGACTGCTGCTGGGGCAATGTTGTGTTCTCCACACTGTGCCTTATCATAAGATTCCAGGAAAAACTGCATTTTCCAGGCTCCCTTGCAGTTAGACTGAGGTCATGCGATTATGTTCTGGCAAGTGAAACGTGAGGGGAAGTGATGTCTACTAGTCCCGGACCTGAGCTTCCTCTAGCCTTCTTTTTGTTCTGCTGTTGGGACCTTGGAGTTTAGGTTTTCCAGATGCATTGCCTCAAAGATGGAGGAGAGCCACCTGACGTGCAGTAGACTTTGTGTGAAAATAAATAAAACTTTATTGTGTTAAGCCATGCAGATTTGGTGGTTGTTGTAGCAGTTAGCTGGTGCTAATTATCCATGTTTAAAGTAATGTCAAGACATTGGTATATTTTTTTATTGCTTAAGAACAACAGTAATTGGCAGTCTATTTCCTCCACTTTGTATGAGAGGAAAAAAATCAACACATGGTAATAATCATGGGTCCCTTATTAGTTTGTAAACTCCTTGTGGGCAGGGATTTTGTAATACTCCATATTATTCCTTTTTTCTAACATAGTATGTGACTCAGTAAGAGTGCATAGTAAGTGAGTCTGGAGGAACTAATGAATGCCTAGGTGAGTCATAATTTTGGTATATTTTCATCCAAGCCAGGTTAACATTTTAGAAAATATTTGAATGGTAAATATGACTCAATTTGTTTTGCTAAAATATGATAATCAACCAAAGGGGGGATGAAAGTATAATTTTTACAAATAATATAAATTTATTTGATTTTTATTAAGTTAATTTTTTTTTATTATCACAATGGTGAGGAACCATTTGTACCATTCAAAATCAGTATGACCTCTGCATACAGAAATCTCTGATCACTGACAAGTCTGAGAAGCTCTTTGCTCAGTAATGCTCCAAGTTTCATTAGCACTAATATCTCAGCAACTCATGGAACCCAAGGAAGCCTATGGCATTTCTGACATCTATGAGGCTGCCATTGAAATGGGTTACCTTTAATCAATTTCATATGTGTATCTTGTCTTTTATAATGTCATTAGTGTGTGGGCTTAAAATCATTCATCTCATTTCCTAAACTAACTTCTCCTTTGTGTGTTTTTCTCCCTCTGATTTTGAACATCCCTGAAGACTGGTTAGGCCTACAGTGTCTAACAGGCCTAAAGGAAGTCAGAACAATGTGATGAAAAATGAAACTGGAGTAGCCTAAACCCTCCAGTTTAAGAGAACCAAACTATTTAGAGGAGATGAAGAAATGCCTTTAATTAACCAAACAGCTATTGGAAATCCATGTAGCTCACTACCTGCCAGAAACTGTCATAGTTAAATTGCTACAGGGCTTATTTAAAAACAAAACAAAACAATAAAACAAGATTGATTAAAAGTGACCACCATTGCATAATTGTCATTGTCTTGTTTTGTAACTCTAAAGGTTTTCTTAAAGAAGCCACAGAGCCTGCTCAATTTCACAATTGTTAGCTGTTTCTCTCTTGCCCCAGATATTCAGACCCTGATAGTGTCTGGAGAGTACAGTAAGGGAAGCTTATCCTGAGCAGTGTGTTCTAGTGCTGCACTGACCAGAAGGCAAATGTACAGATGTGTCTGGGGCAGGAGGAAAGAGATGGCAAGAGGCATGGCCGAGTGGGTCCATTCCTCCTTACTCTTCCAGAGCAGTTGTGATCTCTAAGAAGAGATTAGTAAGTAGCAGGCATCTGACTGACATTTGGCTATTATGTGTATTCCTAAAAATGGTTATAAATAGCAATAATGAAAAATATATAAAAATTTAGGAATATGATAGTAATAAAACCTGTCCACCCAATCTTTTCCTTTAGGATATTTGTATCCCAGTGACCTATTACTGATGGACAAAGAACCAGATGTTTAGGAGATCATTCCGTCATTCCATGGTTATTTGCCAAGCTCCCTCTAGGTGCTGAAGACCGTGGAAGGCAGTCATAGTCAGGGAAGATGGTTTTTGCCCTTAATTGATCAAGTTTAAAGGGAGTGAGATCTTGGGAACACACAGTTGCAGGAGGAGCAATTTTCTTTCTTTTTTCTTTTTTTTTTTTGAGTTGGAGTTTCACTCTGTCGCCCAGGCTGGAGTGCAGTGGCCGCTCCCGGCCACCACAGCCTCGACCTACTGGGTGCCGGTGATCCTTCCGCCTCAGCCTTCCAAGTAGCAGGAACTACAGGTGTGTGCTACCACACCTGGCTAATATTTTTTAAAATTTATTGTAGAGATGAGGTCTCGCCAAGTTGCCCAGGCGGGTCTCAAACTCACGGGCTCAGGCAATCCACTCACCTCAGCAGGAGGAGCAGTTTTCAGATCTGAGAGCTCTCTCCTGAGAAATGACTCAGTCAAGGATAAATATTTATGCCACATTGAAGGATCTTACTGTTAGAAGTTCTAGTCATTGTTTTCCCTGAAGCTCAAATAGCCAAGTGAGCATAAGAGTTTGACTTGTCATTTTATGAAATCCAGGTATGACTTTCTGACCTATAATAGAGCCCTGCAGCTAGTGTACTGTTGAGGTGAACATTAAAACCTGTAACGACTATAGACAAGAATTCCCATTCCTCTGAAATTGTATTCATCAAAGCTATGAGTCCCAAAGGGTAAAGGTATCATAAACCTTCTACCAGCACACCATGTAGTGATGTCTCTCAATCCCTGCTGGCTAACTATGCCTTTTTAGTTGTGAATTCCTTTTTCTCCTGGTGGGACCAGACACCATTCTTTATGTTCTGGGGAATTCTCCCCCTAAAGTTTGGCTATGGAAAAGGGCATAGCCTCCCTTTTTTTTGCTCCAAATATTGATGTTTTAAAGATTAAAGTATAGGATTTAGGTCCATTGAGACTGGTTTTGAATTATATTTCCATCCCCCTAGCTGTGTGGTTTTAGAACGTTTATCTTAGACATTCAAATTTAGCTTTTTCATCTTTAAAAACAGCATCGAAATAATGCATAGGTGAGCATCTAGATTGCTGGCTAGGGCAGAGAACATGCTCTGTAGAGAGACTGCCCCTTCTTTCTGCCACCTTATGCCCAAATGGGCTCTTTAATAAGAGGGATTGTGCTACCGAGGATTCACACTGTGCTACATACTTTATGTGACTGGCTTAACTTAACCTTCACCACAAAATTATGTACTAGGCATTTTATTTTTCGGAATATGAATGAGAAAACTGAAGGCAGGCAAAGAGGGAATGAGAAACATACTCAGTTTTACCCAACCTGGAAGCAGTAAAGAGTAAAGTCACGATTTGAATGGAGGCGTCGACAACCTAGACTCCTTGCTCCTCTTATTCAACATTTTCTTTGACATTTATTTCCCTCGATTTTCCTGGACACAATTGTTGGACATTGAAAAGCAGGAGGAGAGGGAAAGAAGAAGGAGGAGAAGGAAGGCGAAGGGAAGGAAGATAGGTAGGGGAAGGGGAAGAGGAGGGATGGAGGAGAGGGGAGCGGGAGTGCACTCACTGTTTTCCGTGGGAGAGCGTGTATCTGTATTTTCCTCTCTTCCATTTTGCTTTTCATCGATACCAAATGGTAACAAGGATAAGAACTAGCTCATGATCAGCTCTCTGTGTGATGAACAAGCCAGCTGACCCATTTGATTTTGCAAGGCAAAAGGTGTGCCCAGATCCCACATCTCAAAGGTCCTCCTCAAATGTTTTGTTTTGTTTTGTTTTTTCAATGAAATCTTGTTACTTTTCTCTTACTGCTGGAAAACTAGTGGCATAAAGGAGATTCAAAGCATAGATCCAATCCAAATGCAAAAATATGCTAGATGAGGGCTCTCCTTAGAGCAGAAGCGGTGGGCAGTGCGGTGGGCCACATTCAGCACGCCACCTCTTCTGGCTAATAAGGGTGTGTTAGATAGAACTCATTTACTTGTTTCTTATGGCCACTTTCATGCTACGCCAGCAGGGTTGAGTAGTCACAGAGACTGCATGACTCGCAAGATCATAAAACAAGAGAGTTCTTGGAGTACTCAGTGACTACCAGGACATAGGAACTGGAAGGAAGAGTTCTGGATGTCCCAGCTGTGGACACTGAAACATGAAAAAAGAAAAGGAAGAAGATGGATACTTTGAATACATAAAAATACATGACCCATAGCAATGTTTAAAATATGAATAGCAGAGAGAGTGCAAAGAAAGAGGGGGGAGGAAGTTCTTTAGAGTACAATGCCAGCCAATAGAGTAAATAATAGAATTAGGAAAAAACAATAACAACTCTTATTGTCACTGTTCCTCTGCAAAAAAAAAAAAAAAAAAAAAAAAAAAAATCTTGAAGACTGTAATTTCTGTATTAGCTGGTAATTAGTGTATACAAAAATATTATACTGCACAGAAAAAGAAACCCGGGTCAGAAATCAAGTTAAAAACAACTTAGTCAGGCTTTTAGGCTTCCGTGATGGTGTTCACCGGCCTTCAGTAGAAATAGCCTAGCTTCCTCCTCCAAGCACATGGCAGCAGGCACAAGCTATGCAGTAGGGTATCCCTGTCAGTCCCCACTCCCCACTCTGCCCCTGTCCTTCTGCCTCCAGATCTATTTCCCAGGCTACCATGGGTGTTGCTAGACCAGCACCTGCCAGAGGTGAGCAGCACAGCCCCCACGGAAGATGACCCTACTACTTATCTACCTCCATTTTGTAAGCTGTAATAGTGTTTCATTTGTTTTATTTTCTCACTTTGTAGCAGTTTTTCCCAAAGGGTACTAACTGCAACTTTGCTAGTGCTCATGTTTGACAATCCATATGAACTGAGTTTCTTCTCCTTTAGAGTTCACCTCATTTTAAGGTTTTTATTTTTAAGGCTGGTTTTGTTCTTTAGGCTTCATGCAGATTCATCTCAGTTGTGATCATCTATTTTTTTCAATCTTTCTAACAACCAAGTGGCTGCAACAGTCAATGGACTCTAAGGCTAGTTTAGTTAGGTTTGAGTGCAGGTTTTGCCGTTAACTGGCTGTAATTGAGGATGGATTTCTTAATTTTTCTGTGCTTCAATTTAGTCATCTGTAAAATGAGGCTAATTACACAGTATTAGTTTTCTAGGGTGACTGTTACAAAGTACCAAACACGATGTGGCTTAAACAACAGAAATTTATTGCCTTGCGGTCTAGAAGATGGAAGGGCACAATCAAGGTGATGGCAGGTGGTTCTTCCTGAGGTTGTGGGGAAGGATGGGTTCCAGGCCTCCCTCCTTGGCTTATAGATGACCACATTATCTTCCTTCTATGCATTGGTATCTAAATTTCCTTTTTAATAAAGGCAGCAGTCTATTGGATTAGGGCCATCCTGATGTCCTCATTTTAATTTGATCATGCCAGTGAAGTCTCTATCTCCAAATGCAGTCACACTCTGAGTGACTGGGGGTTAGGACTCCAACATAAGGATGGTGGAGGGGGACTAAATTTAACCCGTAACACATAATAATCTCCATTATGATTTCAACTGGAGATTAAGTGATATGTAGAATTTAGATCAGAGCCTCATTCATGGCAAGCCCTGAGTATTATTTATTCTTAACAAATTGGTTCTCTCTTGAAGAGAGATTTTGGTACCTCCCATCTTTCTCCAGGTCATTTCTGAGCCTCTTACTGTCTGTAGTGCTCTCCCATGTGCTTTCTTCCAAATCCCTTGACTTTTTTGCTGCGAAGTCCAGAAATGGGAGTTGAAGGATAAAAGATCATCTGAGAACAAAATAACTCTGTGAGACTCTAAGGTCCCACAGTGGACTGGGGGGCTTGGTGGTGTCATTGGACTTTCTCCCATGTGATTTCTCCAAATACTCAAGTAACACTTGCTTCTCATCTAGTGGCATCCCCGCTTTTCCCGTGGGAGCCCTGCATTCCCTGCTCTCTCCTGGAGCAGGTCTTGCCCTCTCCTGCTGGTGTTATTGGGCAGGTGTTACTTGTCTGCCCGTGAACCAAGTTCCTAGTTTTCTCAGAAGAAAAGAATTGGATCTGACCCCAGTGGGTGTGTATCTCATCCCTGCTCTGAGCACTCATTAGGTGGGTCCTTTGGGCCAGGAGTGTTCTAGTGGTTTCTTGTCTTTTTTCTTATTGATTCCTGCAACAAACACTTTTTGGACACCTACCAGCCAGTCTCTCCTAGCAATGGGTTTGGGGTACTTCAGGTAGGTCAGGCCTGGCCTCTGCCCTCAGAGAACCTGCAAGCTAGTGGTGAAAACACATACGTATCCAAGGCTGCCTGCCTCAGTCCTAGACATGATTCTTGTCCTGCAGGCCCAAGCTTCAGCTTTCTCCTCTGGGAAGTCTCCCCTGACCATAGGCGTCAGGTGGTTTCATGCCCTTTCTTAAATTCCTCTTGCACTTAGCAGTGCTACTCAGGAAGCTGCCTGGCTTCTGATCTCCAGCACAACTGAACTCTCTGAGATCCCGACCTACCAGATTTAGTCTCACCTCTGACTTGCTGATCTACTTTTATATTTATTATATTTATGTAGCTGAAACTCTATTCTTTAAGTAACAGAAACTGTTGAGGCTCGTTTCACTGATACTTGCTGGGCTAGGCTGAGTGTCCTGAAGCAGTTTTATTTACCTGTGACCACTGCTGATGGTGGTGAGGGAGTCCTCACATGGGCCAACACTGAGTGCCCCTGTTCTGTTCCAGTACAGGGTTATTGTACCAAGGAATCAGCCATGGAAAGAAGGAACTTCAAGAATAAATGTGCAATCACCCTGTGTGCCTTGTATTTTAGAACTAGCTTTTTGTCTCAGACCAGGATGCAGCTTGATGCCTCATAGCCCTTGAGAGCACTAGGGACCTGAATTGGTCTTGCTTTCTTTTCCATCTTGTAAAACTCCCCAAAAGGGATTGGACTGAGTAGCATGACAATTTCAGGATACATTACCTTTGCAAAGTTTCCTTGCCTCTGCCCTGACCCACAGTAGGCAGATGGTAACCATATGCTTTTTTCTTTGGATTCGATACCCAATGCCAAAAGCAGATGAGTCTTCTGGACTGGATCAGAAATGAGACTGATAAGAAATGAGCCTTTAGAAGACCACAGCTCATTGGAGCCCCACAATTTCAGAACAAAGAAAACGTAGAAAGTCAGAAATTCTTTGCTAGCCTCCAACTCAAACTCCTATAAATAAGACTTTTCCCCTCTCTATAATGCAGAAGAACCTTAATACAAAGGCATCCACCATATAGACATCACCTATCTCACAACCTCATGAGAGAATGGGTAACATAACCCTGGAAAAAAGACGAAGCTCAAGAAGCCACTTGTTTAATGATCATTTCTGACTTGACTTTAGGCTTCAAATTCCCAGCCATGTTCTTCCCATGTAACCAATCTAACCTAAGCTGGTCTGTGGGCACAATTTGGCCATTTGATAACTGTTGTTTGGTCTTTGTATGATGCTAGAAGGGAAAGAGATGAAAGATGAGGTGCCCATGCAGACTTTCAGAAGAAAAGGAGTTTTTTAGAACCTGCATTCCATATTTAACCACAGTGCTACACACATACTTCTTTCTCTGCTATTCAAAATAGGGAATATTAGAGAATAATAAACCACAAAAATGCATTTGTATTATACTTGGAAATGGTGTTTTTAAATTCTACACTTGAGAAGGAGTGCATTGTTATACCATTTACCCTCTCATAGAAGTTTTATTGTCTCATTAAAACAATTACTTTGCTACATTAGGAAGACCAAACACTAATCTTAAATAGAAGCCTGAAGCCTGTTTTATAGATATTTAACACAATAGTACTTGAAACCAATTATATACTGTACTAATAGCTTTCTTCCACCTTCTTTAAAGTATCCATTACTGTTTTTAAATATACACACACAAATGTGGGCATGCGCATGCACACACACACACACACACACACACACACACACACACACTCATACCAGGAAAACAAATAATCTGCTTCCACTTTCGAAATCTCCAAGTCTTAGCACAAGTGATTCTTAATTTTTAAATTTGATATGCATAAAATACCCAGATCCATGTTAAAATGCAGATATGAGGCTTAGAACTCTTAGAGACCTTGATTTAACCATACGGATGATATTGTCCATGGACTATTTTTGGTAAACATCACTCTACACCTATATAGACCAATATTTTTCAATGTTGACCAACTCCTAAGCTCACCTTGGACAAAGCAAAGCATTCTACAGGTGCTTGTCTTGCACCAGTGGCCAGAACCTTTCATTAGCTGAGCTTTCAGCGTCCTGGTTAATGTGTGTTAGCTCTTCAGTCATCACCTGACATGAGTTATTTATGCAGATCTGACAAGCTCTGATGCAAGACATGACACAATACCAATGAAAGACTCTCAGTCAGAATTCTTCACTGCAGGGAAGGGTTGGCTTGGCTCCTATTTTGAGGCCTGGATGTCACTTGTCTGATGAGATGTATTGCTTTTTGTAGACTTTTATATACCTATGGCACTTATCACTCACCCTTGTTTTGCAATTTTTTGATTCATTCTTCCAGGGTCTTTATTAGGTTTAGTTTTGAACTTGCATAAGACTTAGCACAACACCTGGCATCACCACTAAAATCAATAACAAAATCAATACATCAATTCAAATAAAAATCAACCATATTTCCAATCTCTGTAACCTCTACAAAGACCAATAATTTATGCTCCCACTAAACCAAGTTAAATCTCAATGTCAATGACTTTCTTATTATTGGGGTATTTATGTATTCTACAGGGCCAATTGATTAGTCAATGGATTGATCTGCCAGGAGATACAGTAGATGTGCTCTATTCTCCTAAGCTGTGTGGCTTCCACTTCCCTAAGGTTTGAACTCTTTCAGCTTGAGGTTCATTCATTCATCTAGTTACCTGACAAGTATTTATTGAGCAGTTATTCTGTGACAGGCATTAGTTGAAGTGCAAGGGATACAAAGACGAAATAGGTAATCTTACTTTTAGGGCAAGAGGCTGGGATCCCTCCTTCATTGAAGGAGTTACAAACCAGGGAAGGAAGAAAAGCAGACAATCAAAGGAGTATTTGCAGAATGTACACATTGCAGCCGTGCACAAAGAGCAGGTGATCAATACTTTCTAGGGAGGCTAAGAAAATAATAAAAAAAGACCCTTAAGGAAAACAGGTAGAGATAAGTAGGCAAAGGATATCCCAGGTAAATAATACCTATACACCTAGAAAGCTCTGAGACTGAGGCAACCCTATAGCATTGTCCTACTTTTAGGGAAAGGGGCTGGCATCCCTCCTTCATTGTGCAGCATAAGACACAATTCCTCGCTCTTCCTTCCTTTTGCCCAAAAAGTGTTATATTAAGCTCAGTAAGTCTCTTCTTTCAGCTGGGGACTACCCTTGGGAAAGGATTTTGCTGAGAATTGCCAACCCACTACATTCCCAGTAGCTGGAGGAATGGATGTCTCAGTCCTAAAAAAGAGATTGGGCCACACAACAGTATCCACTACAGTAAGTTCACTGAGTATGAAATGATGAGTGTGCAGATGCCAATGTAGAGGCGACAGAAAATGGAGCTGAGAAAGTGATCAGCCGTAAGATCGAAAAGGACACTGGACATCAGAGGCTTGAGCTTATCCCATGAACAGTGGGGCCATTTGTATGTTTAAGAAAACATACAAATAAAACTCATGACCAGATTTGCATTTAGAAGGATCTATGAGTATAGCACATGAAAATCATTTAGAAATCCATGGGAAAACTCTTGAAATTTTTCAGAAAAGGGATAGAAAGGAGATAAGGAATCAAGAGCTTTCTAGAAAGTAAAATAATTAAAAATGAGTGAATGCTTATTTAGGATCAATGAGTTATGGATATTGGTGAATATATATATAAAACCTTGCCTCGCACCATAAAGACATTTGGAACCAAATATAGTACCTCTTTGTGTATAAAGCTTATTCCACTTTCGAGGACTAGGCAGTAGCAAAGATGCCTTCATGATCAAGTTGCAAAGGAAAGAAGAATGTGATGCTTTGTAAAAGGGAACTTTTGCTTCTTTGCCTCAATGATTGATGTATGACAATAAAACTAATGGAGGAGTCTAGTGGGTGCTTGCTGAACAAATTACATATTTTTCAAGATAGCCGTCTCAAACTAAATTAGAATTATTACTAATTAAGAACATGTGAATAAATTTGAATGCCTAAGTGTGTGTATGAGGCTCTGTATTTATGATCCTCATGGTCTCAGACTAATAGATTCCTCAATCCTACAGCAGTTCCATTTGGGGGTTATCTAGCAGAGATAGACGTAGCAGAGGAATTAAGGGGAGAAGATATGCAATTAATTAAAAGGGTATTAGTTCTTGCTCCTAATTAAAACCAAGTAAAAATAGGAATTTGACAGGTGTTTGGCCAGAAAGAGCATATTAAACAATTTTCAACCTTTAGGGAAAGAGCAGGAAAAACTCACAGAATTATTCAGAGGCTATTTCTCAAATGCTCTTCTTTTGTGATATAATGCCTTTGACATATTTTAGAAGTTCTCTCACATTTCTCTCAGAACCAGCAGACACCTATTCTATTCTACACTACTAGATAATGCCTAACCATGTCATCATAAAATTCAGTAAATTATCTGATTAAAGTTCTATGTCATAACTGGACAGAAAAAAATTAGATGAAACACTTGAGTTATCAATTTGATTATTTCTAAAAATAATCAGCTACTAGTAGAATATAAACTTCATAGGGTCAGGGATTTTCTTCCTTATCTATTCATTGATATGCCCGGCTGATTTTTGATTTATTGTAGAGATGAGGTCTCACCAAGTTGCCCAGGCGGGTCTCAAACCCGCGGGCTCAGGCAATCCACTCACCTCAGCCTCCCAAAGGCACAGGGAAATTATACTCTTGGTGTGTGTCTTCAAGGAAACAAAATGTCTGTTGATATCCCGCAAATACTCCTAATTCTCTCTTGGATTTCTCTTCACCTATTTTCCTAAGGTCAAATATAATACATAAAATATCTCTCCCAAAACATTAGACATTGTCTATGGACATTAACTTGATAATAGTTTAAAGTCATTCAGTTTCTATCAGAAGGTACTGGGTTTTATTATAAAAATGATGTTGGGTCTTATTGTCAGGGAGGCTATTGATATCATTTTAAAACACACTCAGATGAAATAAGGCCTAAGTGACTTTGCTCTCCCTAAAATAGTAAGTGTACTATGCTCACAGCTAACCACCAGCTGGAGAAATGATAAAACATAGCTTCATTGCTTCAACTAGTAGCTGAAGTGTACCAATAATATGCCAAGACTTATCTAAGTGCTACAAAGCCTTGATTTTATTGTGCTGATTGCCTAATAAATACAATATATAAATAACTACTATATATTAGAAATAGGTAATATACTGTGGATTTTCAGAGAATTAGCTTCTGGTGTGGTGTGGTGCATCAAGAAGATTTTTGTAGAGAAGAAATCATCTGTGATTGTGATTGAAGAACAAATACATTTTGACAATGGATAAATACTGATATAGAAGTGTTCTAGCCAGAAATAACACTGAGGTCACTTTGACTGCAGCTGGTTTACTATAGGAGTATCCTTGGAATAAAGTCGGAAGATGTAGGATGGCATAGATCACATCTCCAAATTGCAGCATACTGAGTAGATGATAGGAAATATCAAAGGTTACTGTACTTCGTATGACTAGGGCTGCATTTAAAGAAGATTAACTGGGGCATTGTATGGGAAATGGGAAGGAAGAAGAGCCAGGCTGGTTTAAATACTTTTATAGTAGTTCAGGTAAGAGGCGATGAGGGACTGAATTACAGCATAACCATAAAGATGGGGGAAGGAGTCAAGACATTGTACAAAACTAAGCTCACATCCTTGTGAATCATTGATCACAAGATGTTGAGAAATAAATGAAACTCACATGACACGTGAGATTCATTTTGACCCAATGTCAAAAGCTAGTTAGTCTAATACGCTTTCCAAAGCACTTGTTAATCATCTATCTTCCACATGGCCATCACTTCTTTCTCTGTTCACTTGTGCTTTTAGGTTTCCTACTCCCTTGCTGAACTAGGCATCTTAATTCATCTCTTGATCAATGCCACTATACATGTATTCACAATAAGACCTTTGTATGTTCATGGATGTGTCTTGTTGTCACAGTAAAAAGGTAGTCCTATCAGAGTACACATGGCTGATCATAATTTTGTGAGAATGTTACAAGATGTCTCTCAACCACCCTTTTCAAGCTCTCTGAATCTCACATTTGTAGAATCCTCCTGAAATGTGAACATTTACTGATCATTTCCAGTTTGACAAGAGAAGCAGAATCACTGTGCATGGCATAGAGAAATTCTTATACCTTATGTAGACATAGATATAGAGTTTGTTATTGACCTCATGCTACTGTCCGAACTAGTTAAGCAGTCCACTTAAGGTAGTTGAGTATGAGCCGGGCTCGGTGGTTCAGCCTGTAATCCCACACCTTTGGGAGGCTGAGGTGAGTGGATTGCCTGAGTCCGTGGGTTCACACCCGCCTGGCGGCGAGACCTCGTCTCTACAATAAATAAAAAAAATGAGCCAGGCGTGGTAGCGCGTGCCTGTAGTTCCAGCTATTTGGAAGGCTGAGGCGGAAGGATCTCCGGAGCCCAGCAGGTCGAGGCTGCGGTGGCCTCCGGAGCCCAGCAGGTCGAGGCTGCGGTGGCCGGGAGCAGCCACTGCACTCCAGTCTCTATTCATATTTTATTTATATATAAATACTTCTTCTGGTGCCATATAGAAGTGAGAGAGAGAGAGAGAGAGAGAGAGAGAGAGAGAGAGAGAGAGAGAGAGAAAACAGAATTAGAGAAGCGGTATTTGAGTCCCCACAATAAACTAAGGTCTGCCAGGTGCTTAATACAGGCTAACTCCTCAAACCTCATAAAAATCTATAGTGTTAGTCTTCATCCCATTTTGCAAATCAGTAACTTGAAGTGCAAATAACTGTGAAAGATCATTCAACTAACAAGTTGTAAAGATGAGATTTGAGTTTATATTGATTAGTTACGGCTAGATTCTTACTATAGTCAACCTGTTGTTTCAAGTTTATTGTTTTGACTTTATTTAATGTTTTTCTAAAAAGAAAGTCATTGAAAGTCTGAGAAATTCTCTCTAGCTTACTCCTGCTATTGATTAATTCAAAGGGATTATTCTACACAAAACTTTATATTTCCAAACTTGTCCATGAACTCAAAGATATTCTGAAACACAAATCTTAAAACTCAATAAACACTTTTCAAATTTATTCCACAAAACCATACAACACAATTTTTCTCCCTCTTGGAAATAACCATAAAATGCTAATTTGGTCAATTTTACTCTATAAATTTTTTTCAAAGCTGTACTTGGGAAATGTATTGGCACTACATCTAACTGCATAATATTCTGTTCAGAACAACAATCAAAAAAATTACCTAGCCCTGAAGTCTCAACACTTTTCTCTCTCTCTCTTTTTTTTTTTTAGAATTTTATTGTGTTTATAATTCCATTCCAATCACTGTCCCTCTTCTCACCTATGTTTTTATACTCCCTGTTGGAAGATATGAAATTGAGACCTCAGGAAACACAGAACATTTGTCTGTTTTAGAAATCTCTTAAGAAGATTCTTCTTTCAAAACTTCCTTGCTTGAAAATGTTTGATAATTGGAGAAGGAATTTGCTTCAGTGAAACGAATTGTAAGACAAAATTTTTTGAGTTAGAAAACACCCATCTTGCAGTTATAGACTAACCAAAATATTCATAGTTAGCAGAATCTATCCATCTATCCTTTTATCCATCCATCCATCCATTTGTTCAACCACCCACTTACCCACCCATCACTGTGCTGTATCTGTGGTGTCGTGCCAGTATCGAACATGTGACTCTTTTTGCGCTGGCATCTATGTTCTCTCCTCTTACAATAAATGAACATACCCTGCTCCTGAGTATTAGATTTCATCCTATTCCGTCAATTTAGACACTTCTACATCATTATAATTACCTTTTCAAATGGATCATTCCTACTAGTAGAAAACAATTTTAATATTTTTCATTAAAAATAAAGATAGTTGGTCCCTCACATCCCTTTCAGCACCACTTTATTTCTCTTCTCTCCTTGATAGCATAATTACTTGAGAACATCATCTGTACTTGCTTCTCTATTGCCTTGCCTTTCGTTTCCATCTCAAATAGTTTCTACTGTGCTTTGGTCCTCATTCCTCCATTGAAAGAACTCCTGTCAAGGAGTTGGTGATCAATTCTCAGTCCTCCTGCATTTGTTGACCAAGAAATTTGGTTTCTTATTACTGAAGCACATTCTGCACTTACCTTCCATGACACTGCATTTGCTCATTTTCTTTTTGCCCCCACTGACCTTTCTTTTTAGTCTCTCTCCTCTTCAGTGAATGGCGGGGTCATTTTCTCTTCTAGATATATGAAGGTTTTTGTATCTCAAGACTCACTTCAACCTTCTTCTGTCCTCTAATAATACTAATGTTTTGGGTGGCCTCATCCGGTCACGTATCCTTATGGGCTGATAACTTCCAAATTCCAACTCCAGCTCCCAAGAGACCCCGAGCTCTAAGTTTTGACCCGATATCCCTATTTGAATATCTAGTTGACATTTTAAATTTAACACGTTCAAAGTAAATTTTGACTGCTTTATTGCTTCTATATCTTAGAAAATGACCCCGCTGTTCACTGAAGAAGTCAAGACCAAATCTGGGCATCTCCTCTCATGCCTTTATTTTTCTCAAACTCCACATTAGCAAGCTTTATTGACTCTACCTCCAAAACACAACTTGGATCAAACCACTTTTCATCACCTCTACCATCTTTTGCTCCCAATCCTGCTTCCCCTCACTATCAATTCTCCACACAGCGGGATGCTCATTGGAAAACATAAATCAGCTCATTAAATCATGGCCCATTAACCCCCTCTCTCACTTGTAGAGCATGACTCCAAGTAGAAACTATCATCCACACAGCCTGCATCATTCTTTCTGACATCGTCTTCCACCATGCTCCATCTCTGACTTTGCGCTTCTGCCTTCTTGGCCATCTTGCTCTTTCCAGAAAAAATCCCTGCCTCAAGCCATTTGCACTTAAGTTTCCAAAGGTGGATATAAGCTCATTTTCTGCCTTCTAGTACTGCCTCTCCATAATGTTCACCTGTCTACTTCACCTGTCTACTTTGCTTGCTCACCCTTCTTCTCCTGTCACTCTCCCTTGCTTATCATGCTTATCTTTTTCATATGACATATAATTACTTGGCCTGACATCTTACTGTGTTATACATTGACTCACAGTTTGGTGCACTGTGTGGCTCCTTTGCTAGAGTATAAACTCCATGGAGGTAGAAACTTGGTCTTTCTCATTGCTCCAAGAATTAATATAGTCTGTCAAATGGGTAATCAATCATTTCCATAAATGACGCTGGCCATTGTATCAGCTGGAAATGAGGGGACTGCAAATAACTGAGAACTCAACTAACACTGGGTTAAGAATATATTTTTTTGATAAAAAAAATCTGGAGGAAAAGACTAAGCTTAGTGAAACTGCTCACGTGTCACCAGGGACCCCAACTCCTTGTTTTCCTGTATCATCTTCCTTGGCTTTGTCTTTGGTCCCATGAATGCAGCCCAGCCCTCATTTCTAGGTAGGGCGCCACATTCCATACTAAAGGGAAAAGCACTTTATCCTCTGGAGACTTCGCCTTTTTTTTGGCAAAGGATTTCTGTCTGTATTTTATTAGCCAGAACTCCAGCCGGGTATGTTTTGTAGCTGAGACTCATTTTTGCTCTGACAAAATGGGTCTCTGTCAGGAGGGAGGGAAGGGAGAATGGGGAGTTGCTGGCCACTTAGCTGTGTCTGCCCCAAGCACCATGGGTGCTAGGTCCTTCACTACAAGATACTGGAGAGATACCTTCTCTCAAGGAAAGTGTACTCCAGAGAGAAGGAACAGTAAAAATAATCATCATAAGAAAAATGAGCCTCTTCTGAAAACTCAGAAGGAGCTCTTGGCTTCTTGGGCCTCTGATCAGGAAACACTTTGCAATGCTTGTGATTGTATCTTGAAGGAGACTTGCTAATTGGAAAAGTCTGAAAGGGTCTTCCAAGCAAAGGAAAGACTCTCTGCAAAGGTACACAGTTGTGAATACCTAGGGCATGTTTGAAAGAGGAAAGTCACTTAGAATGAAGTATAAACTACCAGTGCCCAAAGATGGGAAGGGAGGTTGAAACTGTGGATGACAGAACTTTTGAAGAGCTTTACATAGAGGAGTAACATAATCAGTAAGTTCATTTCTGAAGATTCAATCTCTCTCCGTGAGGGCAAGGCACTGAAAGCAGAGAGACTTGGAGCAGGGAGGTTGATGTGTAGATTATTGACTTGGTATTAAATCAGCCTTCTCTCAAACTTTTATGACTGCACTCTTGTATTGCAGGTAGGTGTGGCTAGGTGGGGCAGTTTAGAGGACTGTTTGCAACTTTAGATAGCCTTCAGGGGATGGCCTATGTGAATCAAACCAGATCTGACCTATAGGGAATAGTGGGCCAGTGGTGAAGTGAAGGGTGCATACCACCCCCCCAACAAAGACATGCACATTTAATTTAATTTAAAACAACTCGTGAAATGCTGTGCCTACCAGAAAAGATCTCTAGGACAAATTTTGTCCAAGGGTTACGAGCTGCAAGCCCAAGTTTCTTAGAGTAAGCTTCTACTTAAATGGGCACAGTGACACACATCATGCAAGCATATGTACATTTGTTCTCCTACAGGTTGAACTGGAATCAGAGAGAATTAGAAGTTTTTGACTTATTTACAAACTCTCATGACTGGCATTGAATTGGACCAATCAGAGGAAGAAATTCTCTCAGCTAGGCAATTTAATGATAGACTCCTGAGTTTCTGTCACTGAGTATGTTTTTTTTTTTCTTCCAGCACTCATATAGCTGGTCTTACAGATAAAAAGGAAGAAGAATGAAAAAGCCCTGTTTCGTTCAATACGACCCTGATTTCTAAACCACAATAGCAATATAAGACTTTTTAAAAAAAGTTCTTGGAGACATAATATGCAGGACATTTTTTTCGCATATTATCTAATTTTAATAATGTTTCTGTAAAAGGGACATCACTTTAATCATTTTATCAGTAATGAAACAGGCTTGAAAGGGTATGTGATGTACTTCAGGTTGCACAGCTAGTAAATACGAGATACAAGCTTTCAGTTAGCTCAAGTCCAACACTAGTCTCAATATGTTACAGTTGTCTATTTATGTCTCAGAGAAATAAAAGAATGTTAATATAAGTCTCTTGGAGTTAGGCCTAAATCAGTAAGAACTCTGAGTTTGAACTCACCTCTCTTTTGCAAACACTCTTTTGCAAACAACAGTGTGCACCTGGTGAGAAACATTGCCTGTATTTCTGTAGAATTACCATCCAGGTGAATTGAGAAGTGTAATCTAGCTTCATTCTCTGTTTCTCATGTGTTGAAGAAAAAATAAATCTAGGACAGATTCAAGTTCAATTCATGTTTACTGAGAACTTACTACTTACAAAGCATGGAGCTAGCTGAAGGAAATCAATAACTATTTTCTGTTGATGATTGACATCTCTGCCAAAATTCTGACATTAGTATCAACTTGACACTTTCTCTTCTGACCCCCAGGGTTCTGCTTATTTTGCTACTCTGACATCTACCATTTTTAGTTTAATTCAGGTGTGTACAAGCCCCCACAGAGGCCTCCAAGTAGTCTACATTTCCTAATCTCTATTTGGCTTAGCACAGGCTCTACGTCAGAGTAGTTGGTTCATTTTTAAAATAAATAAATAAAATTAAATAAATAAGCATTCCACTGGGTACCTATCCCCTTCTCTAGGCTTTGTCCAAGCCACCTTCTCATAACAGAATAAATAATTTTATTTTCACATGGAAGGAACAACCACCCAATGACTTTTTTTCATCTCCTCCAAGGGTGGGGGAGAAAAGGAGAAACAAATAATATACTTTCACAGCCTTCCCATTATTACTTCTGAGAAAACATAATAAAGCTACAGCTGGCAGGCACTTATTTTTTTCTTAGCATTTAATAATAGAATTAATTGCTAAGTGGAAAGCTTGCAACCCCCTTTCTGTTGTGTGTTGCCCTCTGCTATCATTATGAATAGATGTAGAAATCAAAGCTAATTATCATTCAGAATGTTTGAAGAAATAGACTGAACCACACACACAAAACTCATTTTATCCCCACCCCAGCCCCAGGTTACAAAGTCGAAATACACACACTTACACATACACAGTAGGGTAGGGAAAATTCCCATGGTAATTAACCAATCCATGAATCCATGCATGTAAGTCTTTTTGGCTGTAGCCATCGGCTATAGATTGTCATTTTCATATAGGCTTGAATCACAGTCAGTCAGAAGACAAGCACCTGGGTTATCTTGAGAAGCCCATTACAGAGCATGTGTGGCTTATTTTCCTCAAACATGAAATGAGTGAGCCTCTGAGCTACCAATGCTACCTGAAGATTCACCGAGTCAAAAAGCAAAAGAGCAGGCCACAAACATGGAAATGCAACCATCTCAGTTTGGAGAGGAAATGCCTTGGTTAGGGAATAAGTAAAGGGGAAAAGAATATGTTGACAGGAAATAACTTATGTATTTACTTATTTTTTTCTTTTTTTTTTTTGAGTAGGAGTCTCACTCTATCTCCTAGGTTGGAGGACAGTGCCACAATCATAGTTTACTGCTGCCTTTTCCTTTTGGGCTCAGGCAGTCCTTCTGCCTCAGCCTCTTGAATAGCTGGGACAACAAGGTATATGCCAACATACCTGGCTAATTGTTTGATTTTTGTAGAAACGAGTTCTCACTATGTTGTGCAAGCTGGTCTTGAATTCCTGAGGTCAAGTGATCCTCTCACCTTGGTCTCCCAAAGTGCTAGGATTATAGGCGTGATCCACTTGCGTCTGGCTGAGACCATTAATGTTATAAGATGACACATAGACATGACAAAGAGAAGAATAAGATAATGATAAGGAGAACACTTTTTCCCTCTTAGGTATGAAATCCCTGAAGTTCTCCCAAACGAGATCTGGAATCAGTAATGACAGCTTTTAAAAACAATAGTGGTTGAGGAACTAGATATTAAGAATGGAGCCAGTAAGTCTAATTTTAAGGGTTATGTTAAGTAAAGGATAATAATATATAATTTTCAAGAGGTTAAAGTCACTGTTCACAAGTAAATATAGAATAAGCACAGGTGAGAGATTCTATTTAATCCTTTAATAAATGAATGAACCAATGGAGTGCTACATCTAATTCAAAGAGCATTTAGAAGCTAAAACTGGCCAGGCTCGGTGGCTCAGCCTGTAATCCCAGCACTTTGGGAGGCTGACTCGAATGGATTGCCTGAGCCCGTGGGTTCGAGACCAGCCTGGGCAACTTGGTGAGACGTCGTCTCTACAATAAAAACTCAAAAAAATTAGTCAGGCTTGGTAGCATGTGCCTGTAGTTCCGGTTACTTGGAAGGTTTGGGTGGAAGGATTGCCAGAGCCGAGCAGGTTGAGGCTGCAGTGGCCGTGAGTGTACCACTGCACTCAAGCTTGGGCAACAGAGTGAGACTCCAACTCAAAAAAAAAAGAAGAAGAAGAAGCTAAAACTGAATGTAGAAATGGCCAAGGTACAAAACCGGCTAATGTTCTACAGAGTCATAAACTTTTCGAGTTATAGGACATATTCCCCCAGGTAGAAATTATCTCCATCCCAAACAGACAAGCATTTACAAGTTAACATGCAACTTCTAATTGAGAGGAAAAAGTTATACTTAGCACATGTTTTTAGACGATGTTTAGGTGGCCTCTGCCCGCAAATGACATTGGAAGACACTGGCCCCCACCTTTCTGCCTTATTTCCAGGCTTTGCATCTTGTTTTGTGATCATCCACGGCATGTGCTGGGAGCACTCCAGTGGAGCAAGATGTGTGGGGGACAGAACAAAAAGACTGGTGCTGTGAGGGTGATGCTGCTGACCTTTGAGTAAATAAGATGCTACCATGTTGTGGAAGGGACCTAAAAAATGTTGTGCTGCATGTGATCTTTAATATTTACTTTGTTTCAGGTTTGTTAGTGTTTCAGGTATGGTTTGTCTGAAAATTTCTTTATTTTCCTTGTATTCTAGAAAAATAATTTTCACATGATATAAAATTCCACTTTTGGAGTTATTTCATTATTTATTTCTGTCCTTTAAAGATATCATTTTTATCACTTCTGGTTTTCTTTATTTTTTAATTGAAAAGTCAACTGTCAACTTTTTAATTTAAGGGTAAATTTTTAAAAACTGTTTTTAAGAACTTTTCTCCTTGGTTTTGATTTTCAGCAGTTTTACTCTGGAATTCATCAGTGTGCATTCTGTTTATTCCGCTTGAAGTTCTTAGGAATTCTTGACTCTTTTGCTTAATGTCTTTATGTCTTTGTTCGTTTTTATATTTTTTCTTCATTTATCTTCTCAAATATTAAGTTTGTCACTTGCTCTTTTGTCTTCTGGAATTCCAACTTCATAGATTAATTTAAATTTAGTTTTGTCCAATTTGTCACTTATTCTCTTTTCTGTGGTGGCTAATTCTCTCTTCAGTGTGTCTAATCAGCTGTTAATCACATACATTGAGTTTGTAATTTTGGTTATAATATTTTTAATTCTTAAACTTTCTATTTGTTTCTTTTAAAAAAAATCTGCGTGTTATCTTCATAGTATTTTAGTTTCTCTAACAAAATGATCAGTCTTGATTTTTTGTGTATTTGTTTGTTTGTTTTACCATTCTGGAGCATAGTAATTGTAATTATTTAAAAATATGTGTCTGATTAATATTTGGAAGCTCTGTAGTTTTATAAATGGTCTGTCTTCTCGTTATGCTTATACATGTTGTCTTATCTCCTCATTTACCCTTTTTAAAAATTGAAATGTTGTTTGTTTAAGTTTTTTAAGACTAAGATGATTTTTTGTTTTCCTACAAAGAGGATCTATGTGTCATGCAACCTTACATTTGTGAAGAGTTTGTTTGTGTCTTCACACAAATAATCTGCATACCAGTTAGTGTCCCACTGGTCCTATGAATTGTTTGGAAGCATGTTCAATCTCTCACCCTCATAGCCACTTTTTCCAGCACTGGTTAAACTCCTAAAGGAAAAGGTTTTTTTTGTTGTTGCTGTTCTTTATTAATATTTTATTTTAAAGTTGTGGGGTACAATTCAGGATTAGGAATAGAAAAGGACATCGTACAGGAAAAGTTTGGGCCTCTCTTTGGTCCCCATGTTGCCTGGTTTGAGTTCAGATACCCTTATTAATGTTATATGTCCCTCCTCCCTCCCCTGACAGTGTCACGCTACTGCTAATCCCTTTCTTATTGTATTATGGTAAATATTCAGGGTCCACTTATGAGTGAGAACTTGTGGTACTCAGTACTTCATTTCTGCAATAGATCACTGAATATTATAGACTCTAAATCCATCCAAGTTCCTGTGAAGTCCATATGTTTGTCCTTTATGGCTGCATAATATTCCATCATGTATATGGACCATAATTTTTTTATCCAGACCAGTTTGAATGGACAGCACAGTTGGTTTTGCTATTGTAAACAGTGTTGCAAGAAACATGCGTGTGAAAGTATCTTTTTTGTAGAAAGATTTGAGATTCTCCAGGTATACTCCTAGTAGGGGGATTGCTGGGACATACAGAAGGTCAATTTCTAGTTCTTTTAGGAATCGCCACAATATTTTCCATAGAGGTTGAACTAGTTTGCATTCCCATCAGCTATGTAGAAGCGATCCCTTTTCTTGACATCCTCGCCAGCATCTGTTGTTGTTTGTTTTATTAATGATGGCCATTCTTACTGGGGTTAGGTGGTGTCTCAGTGTGGTTTTGATTTGCATTTCTCTAATGATTAGTGGGGCTGAGCACTTTTTCATGTGTCTATTGGCTGCCTGTATATCTTGAGAAGTGTCTATTCTTGTCTTTTGACCACTTTGTAATGGGACTGGTTTTTTTCTTTTTTCTTTTGGCACGTTTGAGTTCCTTGTAGATACTGGCTGTTAAACCTTTGACAGATATACAATTGGCAAATATTTTTTCCCATTCTGTGGGCTGTCTCCCTACTCTCTTAATGGTTTATTTGACTTTGCAGAAGATTTTCAATTTAATGAAGTCCCACTTGTCTCTTATCTCTTATGGCACAGACACTTGGGGTTTTGACCAGGAATTGCTTGCCTACTTCCATTTTTGTAAGGGTGTCTCCTGCATTTTCTAAGATTCTTATAGTTAAGGTTTTATGTTTAGGTCTTTGATCCATTTAGAGTTGATATTTGAGTATGGTGATAGGTAGGGGTCCTGTTTCAATCTTCTGCATGTGGTCAGTCAGTTTTCCCAGCACCATTAATGAATAGGTTCTCCTCTCTCCAGTGATTGTTGGTGGATGTTTTGTTGAGATGAGTTTGTTGAGAAATTGAAGTTTTGCTTCCAGAATCTCTATCTTGTTCCATTGGTCCATACTCCTGTTCTTGTACCAATACCAGGTTGCTTTGATTATTGTAACTTATAGTAAAGTTTAAAGTCTGGAAGTGTGATACTCCTGCTTTGTTTCTTTTGCTAAGGATTGTTTTGGCTATTCGTAGTTGTTTATGTTTCCACAAGAGTTTCTGTATTGTCATTTTCAGGTCTGAGAAGAATGATGTTGGTAATTTAATGGGTATTGCGTTGAACCTGTAGATTGCTTTTGGTAGGATAAACATCTTTTGTTGTTGTTGTTATTGTTGTTGTTGAGTTGGAGTCTCACTCCGTCACCCAGACTGGAGTGCAGTGGCTGGTCACCACAGCCTCACCTGCTGGGTGCCGGCGATCCTTCCGCCTCAGTCTTCCAAGTAGCCGGAACTACAGGTGCGTGTTACCACGCCCGGCTAATTTTTTGATTTATTGTAGAGATGAGGTCTCGCCAAGTTGTCCAGGCGGTCTTAAACCTGCAGGCTCAGGCAATCCACTCACCTCAGTCTCCCAAAGTGCCGGGATTACAGGCTGAGCCACCGAGTCCGGCTGGATGAACATCTTAGCAATACTGATTCTTCCTATCCATAAGCATGGAATATTTTTCCATTTGTTTGTGTCTTCTTGGATTTATTTGAGCAGTGTTTTACAGTTTTCATTGTAAAGGTCTTCACTTCTCTGGTTAGGAAGATGTTGAGATATTTCATTTTGTGTGTGTGTGGCTATTGTGAATGAGATTGTTCTTTTTATTTTGTTCTCTGTTTGTTGTTGGAATATAAGAATGTGACAGTCTTTAGCATGTTTATTTTGTACACTGAAACTTTGTCAAAGTCCTTTATCAGTACAAGGAGGTTTTTGACAGATTCTCTTGAATTTTCTAGGTATAGGATCATATTGTCAGCACAGAGGGATAACTTAACTTCATCTTCCTATTTGAATACCCCGATTTCCTTCTCTTTTCTAATTGCTTTAGCTAAGACTTCCAACACAATGTTGAACAGAAGGGACGAGAGTGGGCAACTTTGTCTTGTTCCGGTTTTCAGGAGAAATGCTTCCAGTTTCTATCCATTTAGCAATATGCCTGCTGTGGGTTTATCGTAGATGGCACTTACTATTTTGAGGTATGTTCCTTCTATACCTAGGTGTTCAAGGGTTTTTATCAAGAAAGGATGCTAGATTTTATCAAAAACTTGGAAAAGTGGTTTTAAAAGTTGAGCTTATCTCTTTGTATATCTGTTTTATCCGTGATGTTGACCCAGCAATTTTTTTACATTCTTGTAGATTTCTAGTGTCACCCAACTGATTAAAAAAAAAAAAAAAAAAAAAAAAAATATATATATATATATATATATATACATTTCCAGCTTTACTAGTTTTTTTATAGTAAGTGGGTCAGGTTTGAATTACTAGATCTTCTATTACCAAAAAGAAAAGTTAAAAAGTGTTTTTACTGGTGAAATTTGTGATGTTCAAGACACATGAATTGTCTGAAATGTTTTACGGATGGTCCCCCATCCTTGTATGAACACAGTTTAAGGAGTTAGGAAGCCCTCTGGTCTTTACCATTAGGAATAGCCCTGCAACTTGATTCCTATGTATATGTATTCAGATATTAGTTAAAAGGGTTCTTGTACCCTTGGATCCATCTGGATAGTCAGGTAATTCCTGTGGTTAGAATATCCCTGCTTTTGCCTCATATACACTTTTAATTCAGGACACCAGTGGAGCACAAAATAGACAGACCTGGGATACTATTGAGTGCGGAACATAGGTGATGTTGCTCTTTGCTTGTGTGCTAAGCTTGCAACTGTGTGCTGATGTGCTTCTGTGATAGGGAGGCTATAGCAGCAGAGAAACCTCACTCATCTGGCCATATCAACCAGAAGGACCTCATCTTTGTGCATGACCAAACTGGTAAGTTTGAAACAGAATTTAAAATAATCTTTGTGTAGTACATAATCCACAATCAAGGGTCATCTGGAAATAGCAAGATGAAGTCTAAAACATGAAACTTATTTGGATAAGAGCCATAGGAAACCTGGTGGGAATCAGGGAGATTGTGAGAGAAGAATCTAGTCAACGTCAGAACAGAGATGTTCTTTGCTCTCTTCAATTGATGTAAGGCTTCTCATCAACATTTGAGTAGTTGAATGGAATCTATAAAACTGACATAAAATTCCAAAGTAAGGGGCAAAGATGACACGAAAAGATAAAGGCATATTACAATTGAAATGGAAAAAAAATAAGTTCCATGGTAGGCAGAATTCTATAATGTCCTCAAGAGTCTTGCTTACTGGTATTATTCCCTCCTGCCTTCCTGGCTTGGGTGTGTGTGTTGGCTGGGCCTGTGAATATGATGAGATGTCACTCCCGAGTTAGATTATGTTATATAGCAAAGAGGGAGAAATTTTACATATAGAATTAAGGTATTAATTCAGTGTTTTCTGAGTTAGTCAAGAGAGCTTATTGTGGGTGTGTCTGACTTAATCACATGAAGTTCATTAAAAGGGGGACTTGACCTTTCCTAGAGTTCTTCCTGCTGGTCTTGAAAAAGCAAGCCACAAAAAGGTCTAGTAAGAACATGAATCCTGCCAGCATCCATGTGAACTTGACTGCAGCCCTGTGAGATCTCAAGTAGAGCATCCAGTCAAGCTGAACCTTCTGAACCTCTAACCCAGAAATGGTATGATGATATACATTTCTTGTCTTAAGCTGATAAAAACTTTGGCAATTTTTTTGTGCAGTAATAGGAAACCAATGCAAGAAAGTACAAATGCAATCACAGAAATTAAAACATGTGGACATTAAATCATTCAGAAATTATCTTTGAAAATTAAAAAAAATATCTTGGTCAACTAAAAGATGACCAGAAATGAGCAACTAAAAGTGGGTAAACTAAACTATTAATAAGAAAAGGGAAAACAAAGGTCTTAATCATCAGGCATTTTAAAATATGAAAATAAACCCTTCTGTAACTCCTAAATCAAAGAGGGATTTTTAAAAAAATAATCACAGACAGTTCAACAAATAATAACATTGAGGATATTATGTATGAACATTGAAGATGCATAAAATTCTACTCTCTGTTTGAGTTATAATCCTAATTATTTTTATTATGAAGTCATAATGATAATAAATAACACATTTAATGCAAATGACATAAGAGAACAATATCCATTTAATGAGAAGGAAGTGGAAGAACATATTTAAAACACAGCAAGCATTAAAATTCTTTTCCTCATGTTGACTTTAGATAGCCTAGTGACTAAAGACATATAGAATGGTACAATGAAGTCTTATGGGGGGGTTGAGGGATGAAGATGACCTTCAGGAACAGTGTGCCTTGGTGGAGGTGCAGGGTACACTTAAAGCCCAGACTTAACCGGGCTCGGTGGCTCAGCCTGTAATCCTGCGCCCTTGGGAGGCTGAGGTGAGTGGACTGCCTGAACCCACGGGTTCGAGACCTGCTTGGGCAGTGAGACCTCACCTCTACAATAAATAAATAAATAAATAAATAAACCAGCCTGGCGTGGTAGCACATGCCTGTAATTCCGGCTACTCGGAAGGCTGAGGCTGAATGATCGCCAGAGTCCAGCAGGTCGAGGCTATGGTGGCCAGGAGCAGCCACTGCACTCCAGTCTGGGCGACAGAGTGAGACTCCAACTCAAAAAAAAAAAAAAAAAAGTCCAGACTTCATCATCACTATGCAATACGTCCATGTAACCAAAACCCACGTGTACTTCTAAAGCTATTGAAAAGAAAAGAGGGAGGCATTAGACAAAAAGAAAAGCATATAAGTATCAAGAGCTGTCTCTTTAAGGAAAATGATAACACAGATAAACACTGACAAATCTAACTAAGCAAAACAAATAGAAACATAAATAAATTCAAATAGGCATAAGGCCAGAAGGACATACGACCTGAAGAGAAAATATTCAAGAATTAAACTATCTAAATATATTTTACAATCTATAGTTTAATGAGCTATGCATCTCTTTAATATCTATTTCCTTCTAAAAGATGTCTTAATAATCTCAGTAATCTCTTTCTAACAAGTCAAGTCTTTCTTGCTTCTTTTGTGCTTTCCAAATTTTACGAGTGTGTATTATGTTTAAAATCAGAATAATCTCAGTAATCTCTTTCTAACAAGTCAAGTCTTTCTTGCTTCTTTTGTGCTTTCCAAATTTTACGAGTGTGTATTATGTTTAAAATCAGAAGCAAACTGTGGCTACCATTTTCTTCCTGTCTTCCTCCTCCAAATAATAACAAACCACTGGTCCTGGAAGTCATTAACCTGGACTATGTCGGTGGACCCACTGATCACTGGAACCCTTAATGGCAGAGAGATTTCTCTGGTTGGAGTCAGTTGTGGTTGAAGAAAGTGGGAGATATGAGGCAAAAGAGGAAGCCAGAGAGATTCGAGGTGTGAGAAGGACTAAGCTACTGCTTCTGGCTTTGAAGATGTGCATGGGAGAGGAGCCTGGGGGTAGGAAGAGGGAGTCATGAGCCTAGGAGCGTGGGCGCCTCTGAGGACTGAGAACAACCCTAGTTGACAGCCAGCAAGAACACGGGACCTCAACCCTGCAACTGCACGGCTCAGAACTACACTCTGCCAACCACTTGGGCGAACCTGGACCCAGCATGTCTCCATCTTGATTCAGTTCATGAAACTTCCTCAGGCTGAGCCCAGACATCCCCCTGCAGAATTGTAAGAATAAACAGCTGTCTTTAGCTGCAAAATTTGTGGTAATTTGTTATGGCAGCAGTAGAAAACGAATATCTTCCCAAACCCCTCAAAACAGGGTTAGGGCGATATTAAAAATATTTAACAGCCACTGGGCACAGAAACCAAATAATCAGAACAAACTCAGGCTTTGTTGTGATGTGGTATCCTGGAGACCCTTGTAGTACAGTAGACGTACTCTAGAGTTGGTGGATCTGGGAAAATTTGGGGTTCCCAGAGGAAAAAGATGAGGGGATGCTGGGATGGGGAGAAGGATTTGGGGGAGCTTGCAGAAATGATGGTTTGCTGACTGGTATAAAGCATGCTTTTCAGCATCAAAGCAGCCAGAGTATCTGACTGGATTTCCATCACGGCCAGTACCCTCCTTGGTCCCTCCAAAGCAGCCCACATTTTCATCTGTCATGACGTGAGTCATGGTCTATTATAATGGCCTGTCCCTGTGCTTGGCATTCCAACCCAGCAAAAATACTTTAAAGACAGAAATTATATCATTTTAAAGCAGTACACCCAATGTTGAGAGTGATGCCTACCTGGTCTCTGTTTCATGCCTGGGGAGACTGCAGGACTGAGCTGGACAGAGCCACCAAGGTAGCAGGGCAGAGATGACAGACACAGGAGACAGCTTGTCCTCTGCATCTTGCCACACCAGGGGCTGGGAGTCTCCAGTGAGAGAAGGTGGCTAAACTGGACTTGGATCCTACCCTCCCCACCATGGATGGCAGCTCTCAGACCCAAGCCAGGGTGGCAAGTGAGACCTTCAGAGCCAGCAGCTAAGTCAGCACTATGCCTCCTTTCCTCTGCTTGGCCAGCTTCCTGTGCAGATGCCTGAGCACCCAGAGCAGAATAAAGACAGGGAGAAAGGAGGAGGAGAGATAGAAGAGACCACTGTCCCCCCTCCTCTGAGGCTTGGGGAGGGGAGAAGCTCCCTGAACTGGAAGGTTCAATTTAGACAGTACTAGTCTTTTAAAATAGCTGACTATGACTCTTAATTATCTAAAATAATTACATATAATTGAGATCTGGCAGAGGCTGGAGAAATAAATCAAGCTTTTTATATTTGTTCCCTCACTAAGTTTTGCCCACTTAATAAACTGGATACATATTCATTCCCACAAGAAATACTTATCGAGGAACTATCACAGTTAAGATCCCATCCTGAGGAGGTAGGTCCCATGGATAAGAAGATTAAAATGATCTCTAACCTTGAGGGCCTCAGTCAGGCGGTGGGAGAGATGGTATAACAGCTAAGTACAGCATAACACAACAAGGGCTATGATACAAGGACAGGGACATTAAAACATCACTACTGAGAAAGCTGAAAGTAACTGTTTAGATGCTGACAGCTATGGTCTTTGCCTTTTCCTGCCTGTACTATGATGTCCACTAATGCACTGGGAGGTGAGATGCCCTGCTGATCCTGCAGGTGGGTAGAGAGTGCTTTTAAAGAAAGTCAAATGGGAGTCAGAGGTAAGCTAGGAGGCCCCGAGATGCAGGTAGGATGGTGTGTGGAAAAAAAGAAAAGGCAAGAGCCATCTCGACAGAATTGCTCACTGGGAACATCTTTCTTATGGCTATCAAACCAAAAAGAGTCAGCATAGATCAGTGGGAATGTGTGCAGTTTAAGTTGTTTAATTAAGTCTGCTGCATGAAGTCCTGCAGTCCTTTAATGCTTACATTCATGATCACTGTTTCTTATCTCACAACGAAGTCCAGCAAGTGGCATCACACAGAGAGCACTGCATTGTCTAGAGACTGGCATCAGACTCTCCTTCACAGCTACTGGAAGAGGTCCCTGTCTTAGGGGCCTCAAGTGGAACACCTTTAAGATCGATGTTCCAACCTACAAGGTGGATGTGTGGAGGGCAAAGGAGAAGCTATCACTTGTGTGGTTGCACGACCCACCGAGGAGAAAAAAGCAGAGGTGAGTGAGAGTCTGGGGAAGATAGTTATAAACAGCTTCTCAGAGCTTGCAACACAGACGACTCCTTTCATAACTTGTTAAATGGAAGCCCAGGAATGCTTTCAACAACCAGGGACATCTTATCTGCAGCAAGGATGAGAAATTTCACTTATAACAAAGCTCGGCATAGAAAGGGCTCTTATCTCAGAGACCAGAATGAGGATATTAGTAACACTGCCTGCTTCTTTCTCAAACCCTATTAGCGTGAGGTAATAGGTTTCACCAATGGTTTTTAGCATTTGCTCAGCTGCAGAGGGCTACTGAAAAAGAAAGTTTCTTTGGTAACAAGGAAAATTTATACTGAGAAACATTACCTAATCATTGAGTTGCTATTGATTCAGGTATTTCTGAATAGCTGCCTGGAAAGCGTTTTTGTAGAGTGAGTCAGATTTTTCTCGTTGACTCTCGTTATGAAGATGAGAGTAGTTACTTCTGGGCAACGTTTCAGGTGGCTTCATAGGAAAACTGTGTGTGTGTATCTGTGAGTGTGTGTGTTTGTGTGTGTGTGTGTGTGTGTGTGTTTCTGTGAATATGGATGTCTTTTTGATTTTCTGCTTTACTGCAATTGTTTGAAACTATATACACAACTAAGCTTCTAGAGGTCCTTGAAGTCCATGCATTTGTATATAAGACATCTGTGAGGTTTTTTTGTTTGTTTGTTTGTTTGTTTTTTTGGTGTTCTGGAGAATGGGTCCACGACTTTAATAAATGACACAAAAATAAACAAAACAGGAGGAAAGTACTGAGAGAGGTGGGTGCAATCAATACTCGTGATGAGGTTGGAGCAAACAGCAAATGCAAAAGCCTTGGGTTTGTTGTGTTCCTGAGATCTGAAGAAATAGCCAGGAGGGTAACAAGGCTGGAAAGGCATGAGAGGAGAAGAACTGTGGGCCATGAGGTCAGAGAGATCCCGTATGGGTGATAGTGGGCATGTCGATAGGATTTCAGCTTCTGTGTTTCAGTGAGATGAAAATCCTGTGTTTCAGTGAGATGAAAATCCTCTTTTGAGTCTAGAAGAAACATGATTGGATTCTCGTTCCAAAAGAATACCGCAGGCTGTCCTGTTGAGAATGGAATGAATGAGAAGTGTGGACAGATGCTCAACGATGGATCAGGAAGCAACTGCAATGTCCAAGTAAGAAAGAGGGGGGATTTAAATCAAAGGAGAAGTCATGGAGGAGATATGATGTAGTCACTTTCTTGGTATGTTTTGTAGACCCAATAGGATTGTTGATGGATAGGTCATGAGTGTCACAGAGGGAAAGGAACCAAGGATGACACTGATTTCCAAAGCGAATCACTCAATCTCCTTTGATTTAGAAATCCTGGAGTCCCACATGCCTTCCCATTGGAAACTGGCAAGTAGCAGTGGCCTGCTCATGTATGGTCCACCAGGAGCCATTTCCTGCAGAGGAACGGCACAGGGCCCTGATGATCACCCTCTAAATGGCTCAGAGAGGTCTTGGTCCCACTTAGGGAAAATGCCACACCCATTGATCTGTCCTGATAACCTCTTTGTGTCATGAGCAGACTCTATCAGAAAAACAAGCACCCCTCACACATTTTCACTAAAGGCAGGACCAGAGACAGGCAGCAGGGGAAGTGGAGAGAAGTACTGATGCTCTTGAGCACCAGAAATCAAAGTAGTGATGGACACTCTGTGGGGCAATGCTGGACATCCTCTGCTTGCCTCTCAGACCCACTCTGCCTCTTCTGAGACCAGCTCTGTGCCCCAGGACACTACACTGGGAGGTTTAGCTTCAGATTGAACTTGGGTATTGAGGGGCACCAGCATGAAGAGAGCCAGGAAAGGGCTGGTTACTTATTGCCCTATCCTCTCTCTCTGCTGGGCTTAGGGATGGGCTGCATACCTTGACTCTCCTAAGGCCACAGCTCCTGCCTGGTGACCCTCCTGCACTGCTGACCTCTCCACATGAAGGCGGCTGCTGTCACTACTCACCCCTCAGGCAGCTCTAGGATGTTACCTTGGGAAATGAACTGTTCTAGTGATTAAACTTCACCTTGCTTGTTAGTTTTTTTGTTTTGTTTTATTTTGTTTTTACAAAAAATCCCTTAACTGAATTATACTAAAATTATCTAATTTGAGTATGCTGTCTACTTCCTGTGGGGACTTTTACTGTTAAGAACTATAGAATATGAGTGATAATTTTGAAAATTACTTTAATAAACTGTATTGAAGTATAATTTGCATGCATTAAAATGTTTTAAGTGTACAAGTTGATAAGTTCTGGGACATGTATATAGTCATGTAACCAACCACACAATTAAGATGTAGAACATTTATATCAAGATGTTCTAAAATTTTCCTCCTGCTTCTTTGTCATCAAATCTCTCACTCCACAGCCTGGTCTCTGGAGACTGTCACTCTGGTTTCTGAGGTTTTGCCAGCGTTCTGACTTCAGCTGCCATGTCTTCTGCATGATGTCCCAGCCTAATGGACGTGATTACGTGTAAGATCTTCTAAATGGAAAGACCTGCATGAGTCAGAAGAGCTTGGGAGATTTTAGCTTATTCCAAAGCCAGACTCTGTGAATAATATGGGGATGTTGACAGTCACTGAAAGGCAAGGAGGCAGAGTGAGAATTGAAAGAAAGGATCAGCATTGTCTGGAAATAGGTATCAACCTGGGATGGAGATTTCCAATGAGGCATAGAAAGGATGGTCCCTGTCAATTAAGAAGGGAAGAATGGGCTCTGGTGTCAAACAGCTGTCAAGTTGAAACTCTGACTTTCCCACAGATTAGCCTATAACTTCAACTTTATAGATTTTTATCTTCTTCTCTGTAAAATAGGAATAATCATACTTAACTTATGTATTATTGTGAAAGTGTATTAGTATATGTAATGAATTCAGACTAGGACAAAATATATTTTTACAGTATATACAATATATAAAGCACATAGCCTATAATTAGTGGTTATTATTATAATTCTTATTATATGTGTTCTTATAAAGTTTTACCAGTCTATAAAATTTGTAAGAACTTTCTAGTTCTTGATGTTTGTCTTAGCTTTTTATCAACCTGAGATTTTCCTTGTTTTAATGTAAAAAAGCCCAATAGTCAATTCTAGAAATTGTGACAAGGCTAACAAAATTTTGAATCTTACTATTGTTGAGATTTCTGGCTAAAATGCTGCCTCTACTACTCATTAGCTATGACTTGAGAGTAGGCATCTTCCTTGTCGTCTGCTCTGCTCCTTCCTCCTTAACATAATCAGTTTGGACTGAGTTATTTCTACTCTCTGTGTCGTTCTAAAATATTATGACTCTTGGATTCAAAGCAGGAATATATGATTTCCAAAGAAAAAGAATTTGGGTGGCTCCAAACCTGATCTCTATAGAACACCCAGACCAACATGATGCACCTAACTTTCCTGGTATTCTGTAGGCTTCTCCTGTTGAATCTGAGCAGGAAGAGTAAAGGACAAGTTCAGTTAGATAATAATATATTACCATGAAATTAAAGTTTCAGGATACTAGAAATCATTCTGTCTTCCCAAAATAAGGAGAATTCTCTTCATTCTCTGTGGAATTTCTCATTGGCAAGTCTTTCCTTTCATAATGCTAGTAAACAAAGTGTTTATTGACTTTAACAGGTCTCAGTGTTCAGACACAAACAGGTATTAACCAAGTCCTCACTGAGGAGCTCTTTACTATAACTTTACATGCACAAAGTTTATGACAACACAGGCGAAAAACAGTGCTACCTCAATTCTAAGTTGGGAGATAGCATACAGGTTTTCAAAAGAAATTAGAGTCTATCCTAATATAATTTCTTAGAAAGCTATTTTCCCAAGTCCCTCAAGAGAAGATACTCTGACATACTTTTTCAGTCATAGTAAGAAGTTTATTGTAATGTAGTCAGCTTCTTCACTAAGTTATGTTTTATTAGCTATCTCAATCATCATAATAACTCTTCAGTTAGGTACTATTATTCTCATCCTACACATGAGAAAACTGTAGCTCCATCACTTGGCCAATGTCACAATATAGAAAGTAACTGAACTGGAATTTGGTTTCAGTTCTCTGACGCCCACACCAAGGCAGGCTCTTTTGGACCCTAAAAAACCTTTGCTAATCCTACTTATTCAGCCAGGGAGCCAGAAACATCAGTGATAGCATTGGAACAATGCATTTGGGCTCAACAATTATTAAAAGGCGAAGAGGTAGAATGAACCAAGGGGAAAAAAAGAAAGCAGAGAGACAGTTTTACCTGAGAAGAACTTCAGAGCCTAAGAAGGGCTTTGTGATGAGCTCTGTGAAGGCTGGCATGGGCCTCCCTGATGACTAGTTGCATTTCTATGATACGCTGAAGAAGATGCGTAGCAATACAGCAACGGATGTGTTTGCTTCAACTGCTCGCCTGTCTACACTCTCAGCAGCCCAAGTCAGAGCACTTCCGGTCTTTATTCTCTTTCTTTTCAAGAAAGTATGCATGACAAAGCTCAAAAAACACATAGTCATTGCCAGATAGCAGAACTCTTTTGGGAAGATGGATATTTGGAAGCCCACAGATGATTTGCAGTAATGATGGCTTTGTTCAATCAATAGTGTATTAATAAGTGACTGTCATGGGTGGTAGTGGGGAGAACCCTGGTTTTATAGCATTTGCTGATTTTTATGCTATAACATTCTGCCTTGGGTGATTTCAAGCTATCAAGGTGATGCCACTGAACAGGGAGATGCTCAGAAACACATTATTATATAGTATTTAGGCCATACAGATATAGTGGAAGTAAATAACCTCCTTAAAAGCACAGATGGCAATATACAAGCAATATATCTAAAGTAGAAAAGCACACAAATTTCTATAGATAAGTGGTCCTCAACATATGATTCCAGATTAGAGGCATTGGCATCACCTAGAAGCTTCTTACAGATGCAAATTCTCAGGTGAAGCCCTAATTTCTTCAGTAGTGAAACCCAAAATCTGTTTTGAAGGTTTCCATGTGGTTCTAAGGCATACTAAAGTTTGAAAACCACAGATATACAAACTCAGATGATTCCTAGGAACAATATTTTGAGAAACAATGTGATGTACTAGAAAACAAAATTTAAACTCGAGGTATTTGTTTCAACAGTTTTGTGTATAGGAGGGGAAAAAAAGTAAAAGAAGGCAAAAAGGAAAAAGAAGAAAATTTACATATCACTTCCCAATAACTTCCAAATCCCCCTAAAATCAGAGCTGTGGAATAACATCTTCATTACCAACCTTAAATAATAAAGACTATTCCCTATGTTTGATTATATTAGTATTGAAAAAGCATGCTCATTTTATTAAAAAGTGTTTGAGCATTACTTTTAAGTCTATACTTTTTCCTTTGACCACAAATTGAATCCCAAAACTGTCTTCTGAGAAAACTACTGCTACCTGTTAACATACATGCTGACTCACTATGTTCTATGCATGTATATACCTCTAATAAATATGATATTGATGTTGTTTTACAGTAAATGACATCATCTTCTGTATATTTCTGCATTTTTGTTTTTGACTCAAAATAATTCATTTACATTTATTAGGTTGGTGCAAAAGTAATTTCAGTTTTCATGTTGTTGATATTTGCCATTTGATACTGGAATACATTCTTAAATAAACGTGGTCATGTTATACATCATTTTAATGTGCATTTCTCACTTTACTTTTTTTGCTAATGACTTATTATTTGTTGTTTATTTTATATTTATTTTAGACTATGGAAATGATGTTAGACAAAAAGCAAATCTGAGCAATTTTTGTATTCAAGTTCAAGATGAGTCATAAAGCAGTAGAAACAACTCGCAACATCAACAACATATTTGGCTCAGGACCTGGTAAGGAATGTACAGTGCAGAGATGGTTCAAGAAGTTTTGCAAAGGAGACGAGGGCCTTGAAGATAAGTGTAGTGCCCATCCATTGGAAGTTGACAACAACCGAGAACAATCATCAAAGCTGATCCCCTTACAACTAAACAAGCAGTTGCTGAAGAACTCAATGTTGATCATTCCTCAGTTGTTCATCATTTGAAACAAATCGGAAAGGTGAAAAAGCTCAATAAGTGGGTGACTCATGAACTGACCAAAAATTTAAAAATTCATCATTTCAAAGTGTCATCTTCTTTTATTGGACACAACAACGAACCATTTCTCAATGGAATTGTGATGTGCAATGAAAAGTGGATTGTATATGACAACCAGCTTGGTGATGGGACCGATAAGAAGCTCCAAAGCACGTCACAAAGCCCAACTTGCACCGAAAAAAGGTCATGGTCACCGTTTGGTTATCTGCTGCTGGTCTAATCTTCTATAGCTTTCTGAATCCCAAGACGTATGCTCAACAAATTGAACACACCAAAAACTGCAAAACCTGCAGTGGACATTGGTCAGTAGAAAAGGCCCAATTCTGCTCCATGACAATACCCAGCCAAATGTCGCACAACCCACGCTTCAAAAGTTCAATAAATTGGGTTATGAAGTTTTACCTCATCCGCCATATTCACCCGATATCCTGCCAACTGACTATCACTGCTTCAAGTATCTCAACAACCTTTTGCAGTGAGAATGCTTCACAGCCAGCAGGATGTGGAAAATGCTTTCCGAGAGTTCATCAAATCCTGAAGCATGAATTTTTATGCTCCAGGAATAAACAAACTTATTTCTTGTTGGCAAAAATATGTTGATTGTAATGGTTCCTTCTTTCATTAATAAAGATGTATTTGAGCCTAATTATAATGATTTGAAATCCATAGTCTGAAATCACAATTACTTTTGCATCAACCTAATATCTTGATCTATACTTATGGCAACATTGTCATGTACTTAGACATTTCTCCATTGTTGGACATGGAGGCACCGACTGCTGAGAGTTTCCCAAATCCATTTCCTTTGACTCTGGGTATGCTTTGGAGATTTATGGAGGTGACTGAGTTCTACCCAGTCGAATATAAGGAGATCTTGTAGATGCTGCTTCCAGGCCCAGGCCCTAGAGGTAACCTCCTGAGCTTTGTTCCATGGTCTTTCTTCTTCCTCAGCTAGATACAGATTCTGAGAAAACTCCACAGATTAGAAAAGCCACATAATAAAAAGGGCCAAATGATAAAAGCAGAAGTGCCAACTCACTGATCAAACATCTATCAAGGCAGTCACTCAGTAAGAAATAAACTGTTGAAATATTATGCATTTGATTGTATTTATTATAGCAGTCAGCCTATTTTACCTAAGACCAATTGTTAGGTTGTTTATAACTCTTCACCCAACAAATAATGCTGCAAATATTGTCTTATGTCGCTTGTAATGCTTAGAATTGCGATTGCTGGGCCATAGTTTATGAACATTTAAAATGTTAATGCAGCCTACCCAAAAGTTCTCTAAAGATCAATTTACATTCCTACCCGTAGTGTGTGAGACTAATAGCTTGTTTTCATTCTAGTCAACAATCAACATTGCCAACCTTTTGAAATTGTCAATCCTCTGAATCTAAAATTGTCTCTGTTGTTTTATGTAAATTTTCTATTTACTTCTAGAATTGTTTTTTTTCATGTATTTGCCATTTGTATGCCTTTTTTCTGTTTTTGTTTTTTCTTTCTTTTTTAAAAATAATTTCCTGTGTGTAGCTTTTGATCTTTTTTCCTATTGGGTCTTTTATATATTTATTTTTGATATTCAGGATCTCTTTATTTTCTCTTTCTTCTCTGTCTGTCTGTACTTGCCTATTTTGTGATATCTTTGGTCACATAATTATTCTACTACGTGTGTGTGTATAATTTTTTTCTTGAGTCAGTGCCCCACTTTGTCTCCCAAGCTGGAGTACAATGGCATGCTCAATGACTACTGCAGCCTTGACCTGCTAGACTCAGGCAATTCTTCCACCTCAACCTTCCAAGTAGCTGGAACTACAGGTGTGCATCACCATACCCAACTAAACTTTTTAAATTTATTATAGAGATGAGGTCTGGCCAAGTTGCCCAAGCTAGTTTCAAAATCTTGGACTCAGACAATCCTCTTACCTCTGTCTCCCAAAGTGCTAGAATTACAGGCATGAGTCATAATGCCTGGCAGATTTTTCTCTTTTAATGCAGACAAAGTGAGCATTTGTTATTTTTTGAACATTGTATTTTTTTAAAGTTATGAATTCTTTTCCTAGACTAACATAATGAACATTTTTTTTCTGTTTGTCTAATGTGTCTAGAGTTATCTATTTGATTTCTGACACAATGCTTTTTCTTAATAATATGAGGTAGATATGAGGTAGAAACATAACTCAAGATTTGTTTTCTGAATTAATAACTATCCTTTTTAAACACAATTTATGAAATAGCCCCTACTTTCATATATATATATTTTGAGTTGGAGTCTCACTCTGTCTCCCAGGCTGGAGTGCAGTGGCACGCTCATGGCTATCCCAGTGTCAACCTGCTGGGCTCTGGCGATTCTTCCACTTCAGCCTTCCAAGTAGCCGGGACTACAGGTGCATGCTACCATGCCTGGCTAATTTTTTTTTTAATTTATTATAGAGATGAGGTCTCACCAAGTTGCCCAGGCTGTTCTCGAACCCGTGAGCTCAGGCAGTCCCCCACCACCTCAGCCTTCCAAATTGCTGAGATTACAGACTTGAGCCACTATGTCCAGCCCCTTCCATAGATTACTACATAGCAAAACCTATGGAGGATTTAAATGCTGTTGTGATGGCATTTTTATTCCTACACTACTACCATACTCTTTTAAAGACAATGAAACAAATACTTTGACTTGATTTTGTAGAAATATGTTTCTAACTGACAAATCACAACTAACAAATTGAATTATATTAATTATGTTTTCTTCATGCAATGTATTACAGGTAAACAAACAGCAGTTGTTACCTCTAGTAACTAGTTCTAATGAGCGAATCCTCTTTTTGAAAGTTGAGTATTTAAAAATTGTTGTTTAATCTCAGCCCTGTACTCAAAGACAGGATAACAAGTGGTGTGCCAAGAAATCCTTCCCACCCTGTCTCAGACACAGGCCACTGAATGTCATGACAAGATGTCCTGGGAACATGAGTAAGACTCACAGCTCCATGAGATATCTTAGATTCACCTAGTTACATGTGTTTTCCTGAATAAGCAAACCCTACAATTTTCTTCCAGACCATTTGTCTTTAATTGATGATTTCTAACAATCCAAACCAACTTTCTCAGCCATAGCACTTTCTTTAAATTTAAAGAGTATTTGAAGAACCAAGTGTGTGTGTGATGTGTGTGAATGTGCCCACAAATCTCAATTTTGACTAAGTTGATATATTCTTAAGTAGAAAAAAGGGAAAATATGAGAGACAATGCTGAGCCTCTACTTTATGGATTCTCAAGCCATGGCATATGCTACAATGGCATTAAATAGAACATAATTGTAGAAGTAAGATACCATATTCCTTCCAGTCTGCCCAGAAGAGTTACCGTTTATATCTGCTATCCTAGTGTTAAGATTTATAGTGCCTCTTCATTCTCCAAAGGGTCCTGTTTTGGATAATAAATCATACAGTTCTACGCATGAGGTTAGTAAGCATGTTTGCACCTAGTCAAGCCTTGTGACTCCTCTAGGTGAGGGAGTGGGACCTCTCTCTTATGTTCAGAGGTGTTTTAGGATTTACAAGTGAGAGATGGACACATGCTCATGGAAAATGCAAAACTTAGAAAGAAAATATATCATTCTTGATAAGGAGGGATAGATGTTTCTAAATGAGATACCTGGGATGAGTGGGACTGTTGTATTGCAGACATTTGTCTTCAGGGAACCCTGAATTTTTACCAGGTTTCCAGAGAACCACAGGGTATGCAGACTTTGTAGAAAAGGGGTTAAGGCTTTGTCAAGATAGCAGCTGCAATGGAATGGGAAAATAGTAGAATTTGAACCCTAGATGTGTTGCTTGTTATGCGACTATAGTGGAGCATAAAACATTTCTGAGTTTCTTTGAGATGGAAAGAATAATACCCACTGTATTAATCAGGATTCTCTGAAGAAATCAAGCCAATCAGAGTTATATATGCATGTGTCTACATATGAAACTGGCCCATGAAGTCAGCAAGCTAGAGACCTAGGAGAGTCTGCAGGTACAGGTCCCACTTGAATCCAAAGGCCTGAGAACCAGGGAGTCTTCTGATGGTGTGAGTTCTAGTCCAAAGGCTGGTAGGTTTTAGATGCAAGAAGGGCCCCCTCTTGTTTTAAATTAGGTGTAAATTAGAGTTTAAAAGGTGTAAAATTCCAATGTCCCAGCTCCGCCATTCAGGCAGGGAGAATTCACTCTTACACAGCTTTTTTTGTCCTATTCAGGTCTTCAATGGATTGATAAAGCCCATCCACATTAAAGAGAACAGTCTTCTTTACCCAATCTACCAATTCAAATGTTAATGTCACCCAGAAACATCCTCACAGACATGCCCGGAATAATGCTTAATCATATGTCTGACCATTCCATGGCTCAGTCAAGTTAGCACATAAAATTAATAATCACCTACCTCACAGAATTACTGTGGGAATTAAAAGATAGAAATATGTGTGTGTAGGTATACACAAAATGTATTTGCTGAAATTATATGAGAGGAAAACAATGAAATATCCATGGGCTGAGGATAGGGCAATGACTTAAAGCTTCAATGCATGTTGCAGAAATTTGCCTAAGATGCTAAACATTTTACTGTTGCTTCTCATTAAGTGTGGTCTCTCTGTGTGTCTATGAGGGAAAGAGTGATCTTTGTTATCATGACTAGTTACTTTGGAGAAAATGGATTAGAACACTCAAGTATGACCCTTATTTTTTTTCTTGTTTCTGAAAAGACTTGCTGTCATCCAGTTCAATTTCTTACTGTCCTGATTTGACAAATTCAGCAAGTCTTGAACAGAACCTCATTGTTTGCTGCCTGTAGAGAGTGGGAAGCTGGATACACAGAAGCTTCTCCAAACAGGAAAGTCTGCACAGGGTAAGTGCCTGTTCTTGAGGGTGATTAGAGGGCCCTCCTGTAGGATGATAACAGAAGTGCCACTTGTGGCTCAATGGAGACCACTGTAATTAAAAAGAAGAAAGAGTTATATGTATAATCAAGTCCAGGGACTATATGCTGTTCCTTGCCTGCCAGCAAATTTGTCTGCTCAATGGGCACAATGAAAAGCAATTATCTTCTCCAAGCAATGAAAACCCGAGTGATGATGGCCAGTGACGGTGGCATCCTGTGGGCTCTTAGTTTGCAGAAAATTATTCTTTGGTAACCACGTCAAGTTCTCTTCCTGGGCCATGCTTCCCTTAGATAAGTGTCAAGGCTGCTTCTGCACCCCGACACCAGCAACAGTGAGTGCTCCACTTTGTGTAGGCTACCACTTTGTGTAGAGGTGAGGATGGGGCATCTTGTCTCAGTTTTCCCAAACTATTCAGTCATGCATTTGATCTTGCACCAAATGATGGCAAATTTAATGACCAGCTGAGGCTTTGATCTGTCAAACCTTGAGAAACCTCAGCGGCCACAAGCAGGTTTCTTCTTTTCTTCTGTAGATATAAGCATCAGGCAGCTTTACCCCCTTTAACTAAGCCCACTGCAACAACGGAATTGACTTCTCACCTCTCTAACTATAGAAGAAGGCCAGCTTAAGGAAGAGTAAATGCTATTTTCTGTGTGTGTCATAACATGTAAACTTGTAGAAGCACTGGTCAGCAAACATTTTCCAGCATTTTTGTTCTTGTCACTCTGTTTAACTAAGTCGCCAAATTCAGGATTAGCCAAGGTGTTGCTGCTCCCATGTAGGTCAGGAGGTCTGTGGAATATAAGAAAATCCTATAGCTCCCTCCATGGACACAGTCTCCAAATAACTCTTCTTTTTCTTTGTACCTACTAAAAAAGTCCAGATATGGACAGTAGAGACCAGGCCTTTATGAATTCACGGCTGTCTGATATTAATGCCCTATAGTTACAAAATAGGTGAGGACCAAGTATTACTTAAGTTTGGCCACAAAGCTCACTCTCATTTTGGCTAAGTTAATTTTATTTTGTTTCCTTTCTTAATATATGCTCAGCAATGATTATGGTTTGGGTGCAGTTTGTATGGGGGTGGGGGAACAGTGGGAGAGCCAGTCTGGGTCACAGGTGGTTAAAATTTACATCCAAAATTAGAGTAGAAAAACAGGTTTTATTGAATAAGATACAAGTGGGTAGGACAGTGATCAGAGAGCTCCCATGCTGAAACAGTGGCCTGAGATTCATTCAAGTGGAATTTGGCCTTCTTTTAGTTAAGGTGAGTTTTAAGATTCCCATCATGCATTTGGGTTCCTGTCATGCAAATGAGACACTTCTGATTGGTTGGTGTTTGTCTTGACTGTCCTCTGCTCACTGCCAACCTGAGGTCAACACAGGGTGGCTCTTGTACAAAATGGCTTCCACACCTACCCCCACCTCCCCCACAGATCAACAATGTCAAATCTTTGGCACTTGTTTTGTTAGGTGGCAGTATAATTTATCCATTGTCACTGGTCTAATTGGACCACATATTTACCCAGCTTGTTTGTTCCCCTCAAATCTCATGTTGAAATTCGATCCCCAAGGTAGCAGGAGGTGCTGACTCCCAGTAGTGAGTGACTTCTGCTCTTGCAAGACTGGACTGGTTCTGGGAGATTGAATTAGCTCCTTGAGAGTGGGTTATTATACAGCTAGGATGCCTCTCAAGTGTGATCCCTCTTTGCATATTCCCACTTCCCCTTTGACCTTTTCTACTATGTTTTGATGCAGCACAAAAGCCCTTACCGAAAGCTGAGCTGGTGTGGGTGCATTCCTTCTCATACAGCCTGCAGAATTGTGAACTAAATAAGCCTCTTTTCCTTATAAATTACCTAGTTTCATAGTAACACAAAATCGACCATATAAGTTCATAGATCGTGATATGTGAAGTATACCTCATTTGGGTGGCAATGTTACTTTAAAAAAGTCAGCCCTGAAATTTGCAGCCACACTAGTAATGTGACAAAGCAAATCTTTTACCAGTAGCGCATCTCAAAAATGAAATATTCACCAACTTTTCCTATAGAGAAATTAGAGTCCAAATGTTTCAATTTCCTTTCTCCCATCACCACAAAGACATTAGACACGAGAGCCACACTAAAATACCTCCTATCTCTTGTCTGTCTTTCTGCTTATTCTCAGTTGAAAAAGCATCTCTGAGTACCACCTCTGAGTTCAAGTCTGTTTCCTTCCAGAAATTTCAGGCTGTGGCATCCTCCATTGGCACCAATACAGGGGCACCAGGATATTTCATGGAGTTAATAGAACACACGCAATTTGACTATCAATTTTCAGGACTTAAAGCATCTATTACACAATTCACTGTCTCCATGACTTTATTTGATGACTGTCTGTATTAACATAACTTTTGTATTGCAAGAAACCCTTGCCCGGGAAGGTAAAGTTGCAAATAACTTTTATGGTATCTGGAGCTTCTCTAAAATTTATTTATCTGGTGAATTGACTTCTCAGCTAGTCCTTGTTATGCTCTTCTCAGGCAATAGATTGCTTAGCTATTCTCATCAAATTACTTTTTCCTCACAGAACAATTGCTTATTTCTAAATGACTTTCTTCAAAGTCTCCTTTTGCTGACCCTACCAATCCTAAACTATAATGCATGAACTTTACCTCATCCTGGTTAGCCTGCTTCCATTAACATTAGAACAGAGAACCCCTGCCCCAGTCCAAACCTTAGCCCTCCTCTTGAATGCTGCTAAGACTTAGTTGTAATAGTATACTCTATGCCTTTGCCACTGTAAGTCATAAACTCAGCTTTGCTTTTATCAATAGGTTATTTTGGTAGTCTTTGGGGGAAGTTAGCAGTTCACAGTTCCTGCCCACAAGATGTAGAAAATATAAACAGATATCATATTCATATATTACCAGCACAGCAGTTTGCAATATAAATTACCAATTTCCAGATACACATAATAATATTTCCCAGACCAAATTCCCAAAGACCAATACATAAAATCAACTAGGGATTTTGGTTCCCAATGCAGATTTCTGGGCCCACCTAGATGGATTTTTATTCATTATGTCTGGGAAGGGAATCAAGAATTTCCATTTCCAGCTATGCAGGTAACTGATGCAGATGGTCCTCAGACAATATTGGAGAAACAGTAACCTAGACCCACATGGCTGTTTTTAAATACAGACCATAGCAGAGTTTTAATATTGTCTGTTGTCTTAATTTGGGCTGCTGTAACACAGTATCATAGACTGTGTGCATTGTAAACATCAGAAATGTATTCTTCATAGTTCTGGAGGATGAGATGTCCAAAATCAGGGTACCAGCATGGTGGGATTCTGGTGAGGACCCTCTTCTACACTGAAGTTTGCTGATTTCTTATTGTATCCTCACATGGTAAAAAGAGGGAAAAAGGAGATCTCTGGGGTCCCTTTTATAAGGGCACGAATTCTGTCATGAGTGCTCCACCTGACCTAATTACTTCCCAAAGGCCTACCTCCTAATACCATCACCCTGAAGTTAGGAGTTTAATCCATGAATTTTGGAGGAGTCCCAAGCATTCAGTCTATTACATCTAAGGGAAGCTAAATGAAATATATATCTTTTTATTTCAGCAAAAGGAAGTGTCAGTCAATCAATGATGAACACACATAGATTAAGACCTATGGCTTTCAACTCAACTGTGAAAAGTAATCTCCCATTGAATGGTTAATTGGAAAATTATGTTTCCTATTCCTTATGTGTGAGGAATAAGGGTTGAAAGCTAGAAAACTATACCCATAAAATTATTTCCTTTCTGAGTGGTGTCTGAAAATCATTATTTAATCATAACTTAAGGTGCTATGGTGGCACAAATATTTACCTAGGTATTTTCTTTGCCTATTACTTAAAGCCTCTGCACTTTTTGAGTTTACTCATTGACTTTTGCATCCCTGATATTCCTTTGCTAAAGCAGCTCCAGTCTCCTACTATGGTCACTGGTTCCACTTTATTCACTACTTGTAGCAGACAACATTTGTGTCTTTGCATCCTGCATAGTGCTGGCTTCTGATACTTCTGCATTTATTCTCAGACAAGATATCAGGTTCTGCTGGTCACTTCTTTCACAAGGGCTGCTTCCTGCTCAGGAGTTATCTGGACCTTGGTGTTTTGCTTAAACTGGGGCATTTTCCTATCACTTCCACCTTTATTCTTGGTAGAATATGTACCTGGAACACTCGAGACATTTATGCCATTAATTTCATTCTTATTCTCAGGTGTATGTAATTTGCAAATATATTGTGATAAGCCTCTGGGATTTTAGCCAGACACACTATATTTCTTAGTTGGGATCTACTCATTTGTTCTTCTAACAGTCTCCTTAATTTCATCATATCAGACCCTCGAGGATCATTGTAATGACATTGACAAGACCTGAATCTGTCCAAAGCATTCTATTCAGACAAAGCATGGCCACCTGCCTCCTTGCAAGATGCCACTGAATGGGAGGTTTTACCAACACATCATAGGACATCTAACCCAGTTCTTTACTGCGTCTCATCTTTTTTCCAGGTTCCTGACTAATGACTGGGGTAGTTGTCACCATTCTCCGGGGTGTATCCTCTCAAACCTCCCAAAATGTTAACAGACATTTTGTGTAATTTATGTTCCAAGTAACAAGAGAGGCAATCCAGAGCCACTTGCCAATGTGACAGTACTTATATCAAGCTACAAGTCGCATCCTGAAGATCAGCTTATGTGAAGCAATTTTTTAATTTGACATTTAGAGTCTGGGATGGCTATAATATCTTTATTCTTTTACTTTGAGTAGTCCATGTTTCCAGCCTATGCCTTTCCAGTAAGACAAAACTTTAAACTACATGTAGTAATCATCTGTTGGATGGTTTTCTGGGTCTTTGGGAATCCCCTCTTTCACCTCTGTGAATAGATTCAAATTCCACTATTAGAGATGTATTTCTTTGACTTAAAACACAAATACTAATTGGTATCACAGGCAAAACTTTTGGACCACTTTTATAGGTCAGCTTCTGAGAAGACTGACCTGGACAGAAGGACTTGTGTGCAAGGAATTTAATAAGAATGCACTCTCAGAAGCGATCACTAAGGAGTAGGGGCAGCATGTTGGAGGGAACCTGGAACTAAAGTTTGGATCCTCTCATCCAGGGGAAACTCATTTCTCCTGACAGGGACAATTTAATTGCCCTACCTGGGGTACAGCCTATGTGTTCTACTTGAACCATGCCCTTTAATAATAAAAGGCAATTTCACATTCTGCTGAGAAGAGGCACTCTGGCATATATTGCCTGGAGTTGCAGTGGATCCTCTAGGAATAACATAGCATAGAATATTCTTTTTCATTATTCCACTCTCTTTCAGGTAACATGGCCACTCTGTGTCTTTGAAAAGGTGTATATGTGTGCTAAAAATGAACACATTTTCCTCTGAAATCTCTGAAATTATAGAACTTTATAAAGCCTATGACTTCCAATTTGTTGTAAAGCACTAACTTCACCAAATATAATGTAATAGAACCTTTCATTTGCAGTTTTGCTGTCTCCTTATTAGAAAAAATTTGAAGTCTCTTAAAGAATATTTGATTCTTAGTTATGATCTAGCTTTCTGATTGAGGAAAGTATTGAATATGACAACTCACTTAAGTTTTCCTATGCTTTTCACATCATTTTTTTTTTAAACCAAGCCCATTATTTATATTGCTAATTTGCAAATTCAGTCAATAGGTAAATATATTGCATTACGTTTTCTTAATTGGGTTAGCATAACTGCAATACCTGGTATAGTTTTTGCTTTGTTTATGTGGATCTTATTATGATTTCCCTTTGATACACTTTGAAATTCTGCAGGCATTTCTTCTGACTCACAGTGGATCTTAATTCTTGGCCCTTTGCCAGTCCAGATTTCATCACTTTATTCTATTTAGATTTTGCTGAGATTTCACAGGATGCTCACACTATTAGATATTTCCTTTAAGACTCTGAATTGGAAAAAGATATCTCTTCTTATTTTTTCTCAAGGTGATTCTTCATAACTATAAGAGAAAAAGAAACCACAACAAAATAAAACAGTATAATGTATAAGAGAACTTTAAGAATCAGTTGATGATTTTTTAAAGAAGCACTAGGCAGTAGCTCATGGATCAACCTATTTCACCTTGAAAACTTCAAAGCAACATGTAGTAGACATCCTTTCCAATCTCTGCATCAGTGATTTGCTGAGTAGTCTACTTGTCCCTAAATTTTATTTTACCATGTGTTTTTCCAGGACCTATTTTATTAATAGAAATCACATCAAAATCCCTACCAACTCCCTCTCACCTTCCCCTGCTCCTTGTGGTCTTATTGCAAGCATTTTATAGCATGTATGTGCAGAGTTGTGTTTGACGTGGCTCAGTAACACCAACTTAAAAAAAAACCAAAAAAAAAACCTGATGACCCTGACGTATCTTTTCAAAATCAGGTGCAGAGTGTGGTGGCTCAGCCTGTAATCCCAGAACTTTGGGAGACTGAGACAAGAGGATTGCTTGAACCTAGGGGTTTGAGACCAGCCTGGGCAAATTGGAAAGACCTTGTCTCTACAGTAATTAAAAAAAAATCAGCTGAGTTTGGTGGCTCATGCCTGTAGTTCCAGGCACTTGGAAGGCTGAGGCAGAAGGATCGCCTGAGCCCAGCAGGTCTAGGCTGTGGTGACTGTGAGCGTGTTACTGCACTCCAGCTTGGGTGACAGTGAGACTCCAACTCAAGAAAAAGAAAAAAAGTTAAAAATCAGATGACATTGGACTATAATTTACTCATTTAATTAACATTGAATTCTTATAATGGGTCAGGTACTGTATTAAGTCTGAATTTAGTGGGTACCAAAACCAGGCTCATACCCCACCCTCATCGAACTCCCAGAGTGCAAATATGCATATTTATAGAGGCATAATGCATACAAATAAAATGACTTATTCATGATGAGCATATAAAACAGAGAGGCTTATCAGGGAATGATATTCAGAGGAAGTTGTGCTTGGGTTAAGCTTCTTAGGTAGTGATTAAGTAAAGCATGGTGGAATCATGGGTGTCATTTCAAGAAAAGAGAGTAGCCTGCCCAATAGCCAGAGCAGAAAGAAACACGGGTCTTCAAGGAACTGGAAGGAGTCTGGTGTGGCTAAACATAAGAGCAAGATAGACCATAAGAAGTGAAATAGGCAGAGACAGGGTAATACAGGGTCTCCGAAGGGTCCCATGTTAGCAACGTTAGACTTAATTCTAAGAGAAATGGTAAGCTACCGATGTTTCAGACATGATAAGGTTTCCTTTTAAACCGTTACTTTACTTTACCTCTAGTGTGGAGGACTGAACCGAGGAGTCCAGAATGGACTCAGGGAAACTAGTAGAAACCTGTAGTAGTAGCTGAAATGTGACACAACAATAGAGTTTTTTAGGGGACATGTACAGATGAAATTGAGAAATGGTTTAAAGGTGATAAATGAGCCAGAACTTTCTGAGGAATCTGTATGGGAAGAGGGAAAATTGAAGAATTTCCTCTAGGTTTCTGCAGTGTGCAACATTTAGAGATTGGGTGCACTAAACAGATCAGATTTGGAGGAAAATAATAATTTTGGTTTTGAAGTTAAAATTGTGATTTCTTTGAAACATTCAAGTGAGCATACTGACAAATAGTTGGATTTAAGATGTGAAGCTAGAAATGAGATCTTGCCTAGAAATATAAAATCAAAAGTAATTTGCATACATATGGTATGACTAGATGGTAACTGAAAGTAGAAGGGATTATGTGAGAAGAAAGAGCTTAAGAAGAAAAGAGAGCACAAGACTGAGCTTTAAGAAACACTAATATTTAAACGGCATAAAGGAGAAGAATAAACATGCAAAGCTGATACTGGAGAAAAAGACAACCCACAGAAAAATGAGCAAAATACAGGAATGGCATTTTACCAGAAAAATAATAGCAAAGGAGTGAAAACATGACCAATCTTATGAGCAATCAAGAAAATACAAGGTAAAATCACAAGAGATATTATTTTACAAGATAAATTAAAAACTAATAAAAAATGTTGTCAAGGAGGTGAAGCAATGGGGACTCTTAAACACTGAGGGTGAGGATATAAAATATGTGCAAGTGCTGAGAAAAATTTGGCATTGTCTTGCAAATTTGAAGATGCACATACCCTACAACCCAGAAATTCCACTTCCTAGAATGTACCCAGTGCACACCAGTGTGCATGAACAATAATGTTTATGGCAGTATTGTTTCTAAAAGCAAAAAAAAAAAAAAAAACCCAAAAACCCGCAAGTAATGCAAATTTTCGATGACAGAACAGTAGAGAAATATATTTAATATATATTTATGTAATATGTACCTATAGAAGAAAAGATTCAGCAGTGAAAATGAGTTGTTTGTATTGACAACTTTATCATGGCCAAATCACAAACATACAGCATTGCATGTAAATACAAGATACATAGTATGTTAACCATTTGTATAAAATTCGAACATATAACACTAAATTACCTAGGTTGACAATAAGATTAGAAATGAATACTGGAGAATAAGAATAAAAAATCAGAGTGATCGTTATTTTGGGTGTCAAGATAGAAGTTTTGCATTGGGAACGATTATACAGGAGCCTTCTGAACTTAGGAAAAAGTTCTTTTGACAGACTGACTATTTTTTATATTAATGCAAACTTTACGCATTTTTACATGCACAGTATGCACTGCATAAAAATTTAAAAATAGGAAGCAAATCAGAAGTAAAAAGTAACAAAGATAAAATTAACATTTAGAAGATGGTGTACAAGGTCTGAGGATGACCATAGGAGAGGATGACAGATATCGAGGTGAGGTAGAGACCATAGATACTATGTAGGTCAAGGATGCAACCGTTCCAAATTTCTGTATGGGGGGCAAGCTGGGTATAGAAGTCAACCAGGATGATCTTAGGAGTCTGTAGTGCATTATGGAACTGATAATGCAACTGGTGTCTCTTTGCTTGCAGGGGTTTACATGTTGCACACTGTTATAAAGGGAAATGAATGAATGAAGGGAAAGCTTTCACTTGTTTTCTGCCACTTTCTTTTCTTCTAGGTTAGGGTTCCAAAGCCGTGAAAAGGAAAACAACTTGAGCAGGGTCCTTTGGCTGGTTACACCAAGCCTGACTCTAGTGTGTGCTCCTCCCTTGGACAGCTAGTGCCTCCCTCCCTCATGCTAGGCAAGTCTTCAACACAGACCTTCTTATCGAAAAACCCCAAAGTAGTCTTCTTCCATATGTATATGCATGCTGTCGTTTGTACAGAGATGACAAGAACCATGTGACATAACCTACAAATAATGCCCCCTGCATGGCAAGAGCTTTGTGTTGAGTGGATCTTGCTCTTTAATTCTGATTATTGCCCACAGTCTTTTCGTACAGTAGTTAGTTTCCAGAATGATGAGAAGGAGCCTCCTCAGTACAGATGGGAAATGCTTATTATGCTAATCAAGTTCCGGGTAGTTAATGGAAATTATTAAATGAAGATGTTAACAGCGCCTCTGGTAGAATGAAGGAAGTGACAAGGAAAAAGCCGAGCTAAATGGTACTATGACTGTGGTGTTGCCAGAGCCAGTACACCAAGTTCAAAGGAAGATAATAGAGATTTTATTTGTTGCAAATTCAAATTTACATATATATTTACAAAGAGGACCCAAAAGACCCAAAATTTATTTATAAGAAATTGTGTATTTATTCTTACGTTTAAACTTCAGTCACCTTCAAAGTACTCTCTGTTTAATGCAATACACCTGTTGAGATGCTTTTCCCCACTACTCAAAACAGTTTTTGAACTTACTGATTTTGATACCTTTTAATGTTTCTGCCATTTTTGTTCCACCTCTTCCACATTGGCAAAATATTTACCTTTGAGGACTTTTTTCATCAAGGGAAACAAAAGTTGCTTGGGGCGAGATCAGGTGAATAGAGAGGGGGGGAACGAGGGTCAAACTGGCTTTGGTCAAAAACTGCTGAACACTCAGCGCTGTGTGGGTAGGTACACTCGTAAATCACCCATTATGAAATGGGCAAACTCACTGAAGGAATCTCCAAAAAAATTTCACTGAAGCTGAACACAACCTCTCACAACACTAGCTCGTACACTGATGTCGATGGGCTCCTAGAACACTTACCTAACAGGGGAAGCCTATACTTTAACTTCATTAAAGTTAATTCTTTGTATAGTTTTTCAGAAATATTAGTCAAGAGTTATAGTTACATTTGAGGGGCCTGCCCTCCAAAAAATAATTCTGGTTTTTTGGGGGGGTCTCCCCAGTACAGTAAATTTTATTAAAAGACTTAGGGTAAAATAATAGTGAAATGGCAGCTCCTGCTTATTTACTAATTCTAAATAAGGTAATTATATTAAGATATAGTATTTAGTAAGAAGATGCTTAGGAAACATCAACAAGAATAAAAAGCTAGAGCAGTAAATCCAAGGAAAACTCTAAAATGAAATCAATATATCTAGCCAGAAATACTGAACAAAAAAAGAAAACAAAAATCAGATACAAGAAGAGTCTTTAATAACATTTTCAGGGAAAAATAAACTAGCTGACAATGTAACTATAACTCCTGACTAATATTTCTGAAAAGCTGCAAATCAATTCATTTTCTAGGAAAATATAGACTAAAATTGATTCAGGAATGTAAACAATCTGATTATACCAATAAACATGGAAGAGATTAAAAAATACAAAGAATTAACTTTAATGAATATTCTAAAACAAGACAGTTCCAAATTTTTTTTTCAAGCATTCATGTTTCAAATAAATTCCATGTTCTATAACAGGTTCCACAGAATATGTTGGGGATAGAGAAGAGAGAAAGAAATTTCATTTTATTTTATTATGAAGGTAGCATAACCCTAATATTAAAATCTGAGAAGTAAGTTACAGAAAAATTATAGATCATATTAACTTATTTAGATACGAATATCTATAATGAAATTAAACAACAATATATAAATGTTTACAATGAAATTGAGCAGTAAACTATATAAAATATTAAAACCAGAAAGGGTTTATAACTCAAGAATTAAAGAATTCTTCCTCATTGAGAAATGTATAGCCATTTCACAATACACATTATTTCAGTAAGGATAATACATATTTAGTAATACAATAGGTGGTAAAAATACTTGAAAAGTCCTCATTTCTGTCTCAAAACGTAGCAGTTAAATACCCCCCCCATAACCTATTCCCTGGAACCTGCCATCTTATTTGGAAAAAGGATCTTTGCAGATGTAATCAAGTTAAGGACCTCAAGATGTGTATTATTTGAGTGGTCTCTAAATCCAATGACCAGTGTTGTTATAAGAGACAAGCAGAGAGAGACAGGCACAAGAACAGAAAACAACGTGACCACAGAGGCAGAGACTGGAGTGATGTACCCACAAGCCAAATACCAGCTGGACCACCAGAAGCTGGAAGAAGCAAAGGAAAAAAAAATATCTCTTCCTTTACAGGAATTAACTGACACTTAGTTTTAACTTCTGGCCTTTAGAATATGAAAGAATATATTTTGTTTGTTTTAAAACACCAGTTTATGGTTTTTACATCAGTCTCAGGAAACGAATACAAGAACACTCTTCAAGAATTAATAGATGGATACTTGATACGATAAAGCGTAATTTATACCTGTCAATATTGGGTACCCTAAGGCTAAGAAAATGGCTACATCTTAACTTAGATAGAGCACAGGGTTTAATTGCAAAATCTTCTGGGCTACCTATGAGCCTATGCTATTGGTCAAGTTTGTTACTAGATAAAGCTCAATTACTTCATCTCTAAAATGTAGTTAAAAAACACCAGAGTAATTATTACAAATTACATAATACATAAAAAAAAGATTACCACAGTGCCTGGCACATAATAAACAATTGATAAATGGTAACTATTCCATACACACACAGATACATACACAGAGACGTTGTACTTGGGGCCATGCTGCTTGGCATCTGGTAGCTTCTTATTTCATCAAATAGTTCAGTGAGACAAGCACTATTGTAACAAAAATGAAGGTAACTGGTCAACCAAAAGCTTATTTATTTTTCCTTTATTTTTCTCAAAGAGAAATAAATCAAAGAAAAAAACTAAATTTGACTAATCTACAAAAAAAAGTGTAAGGATCACATTTTTCTCATATACTGTCTTTAAAAGCTGTGAACACCCAGAGCTAAGGGACAGTGCCTCACACCCTGGTGCTCTCTGTGGGCATGCTCTATGTATGACTTGGAGTTAGACAGGAAAATGAATTTCTAGAATTCTTGGTGCACGCATCTGAGAGGTACTTTCCTCAACTTGTTTGTTTGACATGAAGAGTTGCTAGGAATGATTCAGAGTGTACATGTTTGAGTAGTGAAAGTCCCAGGTTTCTGGCATCGAATGTGTATCCCGGCCCCTGTGGAGATGCTTCTCTCTCATGTGGGAGCCCAGCGCTCCTAGAAGTGGGACTGAGAGTCAGACAGGATTTCTCTCATTTCAGATCAAGCAGATCTCTCACAGAGAGTGAAATGATTGTCCTATTGACCTGTATGGAGTGTTCTGGAAAAGGGCCCATTTCTATTTCCATGCCACTTCTACACTGCCCCAAAGCCTGAAGAGGCTTAGTGATTGGTAAAAAGACATCTGATTTCCTAGCTGTGACCTCTTGATTCAAGAAGCTGGTTATTTAACCTGAGGAGAAGGATGGGGACTGTCTTAGACTATTTTGTGCTAATTTATGAAGAAAAGAAATTTACTTCTCACAGTTCTGGAGACTGGAAGTCCATGATCAAGGCACTGGTGAGTCCGGGGTCTGGTGAGGACTTCTCTTCTTCTAAGATGGCACCTTGTTGCTGCATCTTTCTGAGGGATTGAAGGCTCTGAACTTACATGTTGAAGAGAATGTGAGCTAACTGCTGTGTGAAGCCTCTTTTGTAAGAGCCTTAATGCCATTCTCAAGGGAGGAACCATTATGACCCAATAATCACTTGAAAGCCCCCACCTTCCAACATGGTGACATTGACCATTAAGTTTCAACATCTAAAAAAAAAAAAAAAGTTTCACCATCTGAGTTTTGCAGGGTCACGTTCAAACCATAATGGGGACTGACTCTCCTGTCCTCCCACCAGTCAATGAAAGGATGCCACTGACCTTTCCCTTGCCTTTTTAAACCTATGCAATTTAAGCACATTTAGAAAGGGAGAGATGACTAAGTTAAGAAAAAACTGTCGAGTAAAAAGAACCCCCATTGAATTCAATGGGCACTTTTTAATTGGGGGAAATTAATGTAGTCTCAGTTAGCATGACCATTTTTGGTCATGCTTCAGACTGTGTTTGCAAGAATATTAATTTATTTGGCTGTGTTTAGTTGACAACCCATGAAGCGGCTATCTTTATGTCTCCCATTTGGTTATTCGTATGTTTTTGTTTTTTTTTAAAATACGTGTCAGGCAAAATGCCAGAAACACAAAGATACCAGTATGTGACCTAGGCGAGAAGACACATATGAGTGACTGGCACATCTTTCTGTGTGTCAAAACTCTGCTCATTCATTGCTCTACTTTATTCCACAGGTTGCGCTAATGAAGATTAGGTAAGTTAACATAAGTGAAGATTTTCTCACAACAAATGCAAGTTACACAAAGGTTGCTTTCAGCATCCTGCTTGATCATGAATAGCCTAGGTACACAGTACTAAGGAGTACAGACAAGAGTAATAAAAATCGCATCCATTATGCGTCCCAGTTTTCAAAGACCCTTCAGGAATGTCATCTCAAGTGTCTGAAAGCAGTGCTCGGTACCCCTCCTTTATGCTATGGGGTTCTCCCTCCAGCTTCTCCCAGGAGAAAGGCAGTCATGGTCTTCATCATATTCAGCCTCTTTCCATCTGCATGAGCAAGTAGAGGATAAGGTGCTATGTTTTACTATCTTTGTACTGTTAGGGATGCAGATGGATAAGTGGTATTTTGGCATTGAGCTGCTGCTAGAGGCCCCAGCTCCTAGTTACATAGAATTTTTGCCTCTCTTTAGTGGTTTCCATAGCAGTGTGTTTCTTCCCACAGCATGCACTCTGGAAGAATTAGCACGTGGGTTTTGGAGATGGCACTACTTTTTCCCTTTCAGAGTTCTTATCCTTTGACAATTGCTGTGTATTGTTTGCTATACCCGAGTTTTATGGTGTTTCCTTATATCAACTCAAGAACTTAATTTAATAAATATACTGATGACTTTTTGACAGCAACACAAGACTTGAATCTTTCCTTTGAAAAGCAGTTTTATTCATCCATTGGGAAGATGTGTTTGCTCCTTCTTTCATTCAACAAACATGAAGTCAAGCTACGTGACAGCACTGTGTTTACTGTTGCAGATTCTAAGCCCTAGACCACCATCCTCAAAGAACAGTAAGGTGGTGGTGTGAGATTTTAAAAAATAGAAAAGCGAGGATGAAGGCAATGTGGCAGTGCTTTGAGGAGAACTGTCTGGTATCTTTGGAGTTCTGAGAAGGCACATGTGAGGCGAGTGGTCCTCACTCCTCAGTCTGATTGGAGAATCAAAGCAGAAAGATACCAGCATGTGTTGGATCTAGAGCAGAGGCAAGGTGCTCCGCTGTGCTCAGTGGTTACTCTGTCGAGCCTAACACCTTGTTAGTATGCTTGTGCATATACCTTTTAATAATTCAACAATTCTAGGTGGTCGGCAGTCTTACTCCTGTTTTACAGGTGATAAAACTCAGACCTTTTAACAGAGAGTTCCTTTCCGAATGCACCTCTCATTCCTCTATTTCAAAGGCCACACCTATCTTCAAAAATAAGTCAGAATTGGCTATATATTTCAGCATAAAATGCAGAAATACCTAAATTAGTACGAGTCAGGATCCAATTAGAAAGGGCTGGGATTGAGACAGGAAAATAACAGAGGCAGATTAGGGAACTCTTGTCTACTTCAATCAGGAAAAAAAAGTGTAGGTTGCTGCTGAAGGATTTTATAATGAGAGTGACATTTTTAGGAGATAGCAGAGTAGAACAGAGACCACACTGACAGTGAAGTTATTGTCCAGTGAAGGACCCTTCATTCCCAGGTCAAAGGTTGGAAAGGAGGCATTGTTGTACTGGCTTTATGATTCATCAGGTCCTGAAACTTGAAAACAATGTTGAGTTCCATTCTAGAGGCTTAGGTGATCCATTCTTCCTTTCAATTACTCTCCTTTCTAAGGTAGAGTAGAATAAAGGAGGGAGTGTTGAGAGAGTTTTCCTTAAGGCTGAAATGTAGTCCTTAAATCTCCAATTCATTATGCATCTGGACTAGGCTAGCCTGGTGACACCAGGATAGGACCTTATTTCTACACTTAAGCAAATCCTCATATAAAACATTATTAAAGGACAGTCAAATAAATATTGCCGATCTTTCTGGCTGACAGAGCAACCACCTTGGAGAAGAGTCAGGTCCTCAGTGACTGTCTCTACTACTTGCTTGGCGACCAGGTTGGACTGGTAGTCTAGAAGGGCTGTGGCCTCCATACTCCTAGACTGGGAATGTCCCCAAGTGACAGCTCTATCTTTGCAAAGGATTTGAGAGATTGCTGCCATAGGAATGTTCTCCAGTATGCATTAAGTGTGGATGGTTCTGTGGGTCTGGGACTTCTGACCATCCTGAACTTTAGTCTCTCAGTCTCATCTCAGATGCAAAGGGTGGACAGAGGTTTTATTAGTGCCTTGGGCATCCTGAATCCTTCAGGACTTAGAACCTCTTATGTCCACAGCAAACTCTGATCTTGGGCACATGGCATGTCCAGAGGCTGGAGTATGAGCAGATCTTTGACAGGATGTGGTTGGGTGGGTCTAACATCCTCGCTGAGCTCAATCTCCCAACTCCTCCTTCTTGTGGCTGGGACCAGGACGCTGGGACCTCAGACCCTGGAACTATGTGCTTGAGGACTGGGCTCCAGGCACTATGACCTCAATGCTATGACTGGGAGTTGTAGCCAGGGACCTGGATGAGCAGGTGGAATTCTGGGCATAATCTTTGCCAGCTTTCTCTTGAGCACCGCCCGAGCAGTGCTGAACATAAACAGGGATATGGGTATCTTTGCTGTATTTCTGAGTGAGAAGGAATCTTTTGTATTTTCACCACTAAGTATGATATTTGTCACAGATTGCTGGTTTACATTGCCCAGAATTTTTATTAATAATGAATTGTGAATCTTCCATAATTTTTCTGCATCTGTTGTGAATATTCTTTATTTTGAAATCTATATATTATGGGTAAGTTTATTAACAAATCTTGTAATGTTATGTCAATCTTGAATCTGGACTAGAATGATTTTTGCATAGTCTAATATATATTTATTTCTTTTCATAATTTTGCTAAGGAACTTTTGGAATCCATATTCAGAATGAATTGGCTTACAATTGACTTGTCTTTTGTTTCCCTTGTATAATTTTTAATATAAATGTTTTGATATCAAGATATATTTTTACATCTCGCAACTGGAGATAGTGAGTGTTCTCTTATTTTCTATTGTTCTAAAGACTTTGTGTAAGACTTAAATGAATCTGAATGAAGGTTTGCAGAACCTATCTAGAATGCCACCTAGATATGATGTTTTCTCTGTGGAAAGTTTGTTAACTAAGGGTTCAGTTTCTTTAACAATGTATTATTAAACTAGTGGGGTTTTCTATTTTTTCTTTGAGTCAACTTTGTTAAATAGTGTTTCTGAGGTGTTTGTAGAAAGTTGTAAAATTTAGGGCAGACAGTTATGGTTTTCTCTTACTATCTTTCTGAAAGATTTGGCTTTTGGCTATATTGATTTTTGTATATTTTGTCATTTGTTTCTATAATTCTGTTCTTATTTCTATTACTTCACTACCTCTATTTTCTTTGGTTTGCTTCTTTCATGAAATCTCAACCTTCTTTTCTAAACATGCATATTTCAAGCTATACATTTTTCCTTAAATACTGTTTAGCTACATCCCCAAATTTTGCAATATAGTATTCTGTTATCATTCATTTCCAATTATTGCATGATTTCCCTTGTAAAATCTTCTTTGATCAACTTAAAAGTATGGTTTAAGTTTTCTAAACATATTTTTCAATTTATTTCTTGCTATTATCCTGTAATTATGTTTTAATATCATAATTGTGTTCTAGATAAACAATGTGTTGTATGCATCTGAGCTTGATCCTTTGGTATTTGAGACTTGTTTAGGAACCTACATGTGGTCAGTATTTGCAGTCACTCCTTGTGTTCTTGAGAAAAATACACATTCCTTAATGTTGGGTAAACGTTTCTTTAAAAAAATCACATAATTATAATCATGGAAATATATACTATGACACAACAGGGACCATCTGACAGAATTCGAGATAGAGATATAACTGGAGAATGTCACTTATTTTTATTATTCTTCAGTCATTCAATAAATATTTGAAGTGCCTAACCTGTGCCAAGCACTATTTTAGTTTTAATATTAGCTTTAATATTAGAGGAAGTCGATGATTAGTGTGCAAAAAAGTCAACAAATAATGCAATGTTAGCTAGTAATAAGTGCTAGGAAGAAACCAGAACAGTGTTGGAAGACATAGATGGTTTGGAAGGTGGAATAAGATTGGAGTGAAAGTTATCAGAGATGGTAGATGCATTTGAGCTGAAATTAGCAGAAGAATGCGCAAGTACAAAGGCCCTGAGGAAGGAACAAGCTTTTTGAGGTCACGGGACAGAAAAAAGACCAACAAGGGAAATTTGCTGTTTGCTAATGTTGAGACACTGCAATCAAGAATTCCCCAGATAAGGTAGTTTTCCAATTGACAAAGTAGGAGCTAATAACTTTATATTCCTGTTCAATCATGCATCAGAAGCGCCTTGTCTCCAATGGCTTGTTCAACTAGCCTTTCCTTCCTCTATCTGCCATTTCAGCTAAGAAACTATATGAATTTGTGTGCTTGTAATTACCATTTAGGAAAGAGAGCAACAACCAAATATAATTAATAAAGACCCATGTTACTGGGCATATGTTCAGTGTTGAAGTGGACTGAATCTGAAACTTAACATAGCTCATTATCCAAATACTTTGCTATTATGTGACATAACTCTTATTTTATTAATAAAATTTTAAAATATTATAGTTTATTTGTTCCTGTGCACTTCTAGGGGAAAATGATGCATTTAAAATGTTACTAAAACAAAATTTGCAGCATTTTCAAGCATAAAACCCATCCAGTTATGTTCCATATTAATAAGGGAGCTGGGACTTGGGTTTGATGCCTCTCTTTCTGTTCTTGAAACACCCTCTTGCTAAAGACCTATCACAAAGCATTAGAATTGCATGAAGGTAGGGATCATGTCCATTTCATCCATCACTGCATTACCAGTGCCTATCACTATTACTGATACATAGAAGATGCTTATTTTGTTGAATTAATGCTTCATTGTATGTGATCATTTAGTCTATTCTGACTTCTATCTGTAGATCATTCCTACTTGTGAAATTCTAATTTTGTATGTATGAAAAGGTTATAATTTATTAGTGAATTCTGTCAGAACTGTTAATATGTAGGTCATTTTAAGATTTAAAACACAAAACCTTCTGAAGATAATAATCAGATATAAAAATACAGATAATGAAAGTAATCAAGAACTTAATTTTAATTAATTTTAATTCAGGAGCTGCCTGAAGACACATTTATAAAAACAGAAAGAAAAAAAGCACACATTGAGGTCTTGGAGATACAACCTATTTTTCAGCGTGAAAGAGCACCAATTCTTTGACTTTCACATGCCCCATGACCTGCCGTAAGCAGAAGTATCCACGGGTTCTCTGGTCTATAACAGAAAAGACATCTAACAAAGTAGTGCAGGGATTACTTAACACTATGGTGGAGACAGGACGGAAAGAATAGAAATGGAGTTGGTGAGAAGAAAGAGTAAGACTCTCAAGTTTGTCTTAGTACTTGGCACAGGTCACATCTAGTAGGTTGTTTATAATTGATGGCAATTTGACCAGTGTTATAGATACTGAAGGTATCCCCCCTGAAGCCCACCACCCAATGTGACTATATATGGAATAGGACCTTTAAGTACGCAGTTAAGGTTAAAATAGATCACGAGAATAAAATCCTAATCAGATAGTACTGGTATCATTATAAGAATTGAAAAAGGCTGGCGTGGTGGCTTAAGCTTGTAATCCCAGCACTTTGGGAGGTCGAGGTGAGAGGATTAACTGAGCCCAGGGGTTCAAGACCAGCCTGGGCAATTTGGTGAGACCTCGTCTCTACAATATATCAAAAATTAGCCAGGCATGGTAGTGCATGCCTGTAGTTCTGGTTACTTGGAAGACTGAGGTGGAAGGATCGCCTGAGCCCAGCAGGTCGATGCTGGAGTAATTGTGAGTGTGACACTTGCACCTCAGCCTGGGCGACAGAGCGAGAATCTTGACTCAAAAAAAAAAAGGAACCAAATAAAACACAAGAGTTTTCTCTCTCTCTCTCTCTCTCTCTCTCTCTCTCTCTCTCTCTCTCCACCTACCCTCTGTCTCTAACCTCTGTATCTTCTCTCTCTACCATGTGAGAATACAGCGAGAAGGCAGCCATCTGCAAACCAGGAAGAGGATCCTTACAAGAACCTTAATCTTGTACTTTCAGCCTCCAGAACTGTGAGAAATAAATTTCTGTTGTTTAAGTCATCCAGTCTATGGCATTTTGTTATAGCAACTTGAGAAGATTAACGCATCTAGTATTTAATTTTAAGAATAATAGCAGTGAGAGGCACATAACATCAGCTTATATTTGCATAGTACTTTATGATGTGCAATCTATAAACCTTGTGTAATCTATAAACCTTGCAAAATGGGTACAATATATAGATACAATACTGACATAAATAACTAAGCCTAAGAGAATTCACTTACCTTATTCAAACCAGACTAAGCCTAGACTTTAAGCCTAGACTTTAAGCCTAGACTTTATCATTCTAATTCATTCATTAAAGAATAATTACTACCAAAGAAAGAATGAATTCATTTCCATATTTCTTTGGTCAAAGTAAGGATAAACTGTAATTGCTCATTCTATCTTTTAAATAGTCTTTAATAATTATTATCTTGGTACATTAATCTGACCCTGTTTCAGATGCTAGAAATATGCCCCATCTCTCTGTTTCAGGAAGGTCTGGCTTTATACATTCATGTGCATCCTCTTTCTTGAGACAAGGCCAAGAAAACATCAGCATCACAGGCTGTGCCTATGAATTGTTGGCATCATGTGACCCCTGCTCCGCCTCTCTAACAATGAAATGACTGTACAGGCTACAGGGATTTCGTTCAGCAAAAGTCTCATCTTCTCATCTTCATTCATGTAATCCATCTCTATGTACTAGCCAGATTTCTGGGCCTTTTCCATTGAGTTTTTCAATATTAAATAAAGCTCCATGGATCTAGACTCTGTGGTTGTGCTTGATAATTATTCCATCAGCTTTGTATTTTATCTAAAATCTATCTATGGAGAAGGGATACTGTCGAATTAATCATGTATATAAGTACATTTCTGGGGAGTGTTTGCAATATCCTTTCCAAAAAAATTACTCTTTACAACTTGAAAAGTGTCTTTTTCTTGTTACTTCAAAAGAACTCAATTCAACAAATGTTACAAAGTCACGCAGGATCCAAGAAGTAAGGTATGGTTATTGGTTATTTTTTAATCAGGGGAATGAGATCAAAGCCTTCTTACTAGTTGCATGGCAGAAGTACTACCCACCTGTGCTCAATTGGAAACAATCCAGTCTTTTCTAAAGTCTCATGACACCCAGGTTTGTGCCAGTTTAATAAAATAAAGAAAATATACATATAGGTGTACGTGTGTGTGTGTGTGTGTGTGTGTGTGTGTGTGTGTGTGTGTGTGTAATTTAACACCAACTCATCTGCTGTCTCTTACTAAGATTACAACAGCCTCAGAGTGATGTTCCTTCCTCCACTCTTGTCCCTTCAGCACTTATGCATCAATCTGCAGTCAGCCAGTCAGTTATTTCCTGAAATATATAGATCAGATCATGCTATCCCCTCTGTGTTCAATGACTTTCCACTGGAATTAAAACAGCACTCTCTCTCTCTATGCTATGCTATGCTATGATCTAACGCCTCTCTTGACCAGCTCATCTTCCCAGCTCATCTCCCCTGCTCTTCCTTTCAACCCCAGATTTCAGACTTTGCAAGGAACCTTCAATATGGCAAGTTCCTCTTTGTCGCAGAACCTTTGTTGAAGCTTCTTTCCTTCCATCTTTTCTGGCCTGTGTTCTTCTAATCATTCAGGCTTCAACTCCAATGTTTCCTTCTCAGAGAGACTTCCCTGACCATCTCACAAAGGTGCTCGTCACCTTTTCCCTCCACCACATTCTTCCTTCTTCCCTTCATAGCACCCATCCCTTTCTGCAACTGCATTGCTTATTTACGTGCTTAGTTGCCTCTTATTTATCCCTCCACACTTAGACGGTACAGTTTTCCAGAACAGGAGACTACCTTGTGTTTTCCTCTGCTCAATCCACAGCATCTACCCACATTTTATGACCTCGAGTAGGTACTCAACAAACACTATGAAGGACTTTTGTCTATTTTCTCTTTAGTGGAAAAATTCAATAAAATTTATAATACTTCCACTTAGTTAAGCATTAATTATTAAATATTGAAAGTGTATACTGATATATATCAAATTATACATTATAGAAATATGAAGTACTTGCAGATGAAGAGTAAAGAACCACTGGGAGACAGAATGTGGCAGATGTAGGTGGCCAGTTATACACAGGCAGTGCAAGTAGGACCAGAGGAGTCTTTGGGCAGGACAGAGATGATGTGGCCTGGATTTGACTCCAGCCAGAAATGTTGGTGTCTTCTTGCTCTACCCAGGAAGGGATGCAGGACCTCAAGTTTAAAGTTTCCTTTTATTTTTTAGCTAAATCTAACACACAGTGCGTTCTTCGATGTGCAATAAATTCCACTCTCATATGCCATTGAGGAAACCTGTGGAGGCCCCTGTCAGCAAAACAGTGCAGTGATTATAAAGCAGGACTGTTAAATGATGTGTTCTCTGCACAGGTTGTTGGTCACAGAGCTGCCAGCAAATCCTCTTAGGGCAACAGCACTGAAGGAGACAGATCTGCCTCCTCAAAGCAATGAACACTCAGAGCAGAGTGTGTGCACTTCAAATGCATCCTGGGGAGGCCTGGGCCCTCTGTGTTCTTTCTCGGTTCTGAAGCAGATGGAAGTCGGGGGGGGGAAATAAAACCAGAGACACAGGTTCCACAGGCCTGGGCTGAGCCTGAAAGAGAAAATCAGAGCCACTGTTTCACTCCCTCTTGACATGTGCAAAGCCCTCTAGAGAGCTCAAAGGATGAAACAAGGCGATTCAAAGAGAGACAGAAATAGAAAATACAACCAGGAAGCCTGTTTTCTCTGCAACCACTGTCCGTTGTCCTCACTCAGGTGGATATGAAATTTTTACAGCCTGTACTTGATAGGACCCAAACTAAACTCTGTTTTCTCTAATGAGATCCCGTTCTCATTAAGCACCCAGTCTTAAGAAACAGAATCCCCTAAGACATTCTAAGGTTGTCACACTCTCTTCCCCTTCCCAGGTAAGTAGGCAATTAGTCCTAAGGAAAGGACATGAATTTTAGTCACTCTGTAGCTAAATGGCTAAGATAGCCACTGAAGCTCTCTGACCATCAGTTTGTATATCTGTAAAGTGTAGGTAATAGAGACAGAACTAAGGTAGTGGCTGTGGAAATAAAGAGAAGAGTACCCATCTGAAAGAATTTAAACTAAACTTGGTGACAATACATTAGATGGAGGTGAGAGGCTATTGAGTGAGAAGGAGAAACTGTCACTGAATCCAGGTAGTGAGTGAAGAGAAAAGACAACTTCACCTTTTCCTACTTGAGTTGAATAAGCCTTGAAAGGAGGGACCCAATAGGAAATCTGGTACCTTGATCAAGATTTCAGAAATGTTATAGATTTTAGAGACAACAGCATACGCTAACTGAAAGCAAAAAAAAGGAGGGGGGAGAGAGAGAGAGAGAGAAAGAGAGAGAGAGAGAGATCATCCATGGATGATGAGTTTGCTAGGGAGAATTTACCTTCTAACTACAGTTTACTTGATTGTCTTCCATACTCATTGTCCTGAAGTTTGAAAATGATTTATTTAGAACTCACAATAGCTCACATGAAAACATTTACCATAATCTGTTGAATTCATTCATTCCTTTACTCTACAAAATATCTATCCCGTGTCTATGCTGTGCCATACCTTGATCCTGACTTTGGGAATGTAACTGTGAAACTACATTTCAGAGGTAGAATAAACAAATTTATGAGTGAATGCTGAATGAATGAAACTCTGCATGGAGTTTTGAATTGTATTAATTAAATATAAGAATTGCACTTCAGCAGAACTGGCCCACGCTGCTGTGGAATCACTGAAAAAACCTGCTGACCAGTGACTAAATGTTAATGTTTCCCTTGAAAGTAACAATGTCATAGTTTAAGACTAAATTCCAGGTCACATCTGCAGCAGAGTTGAAAAAGTGAACAAGTTCATGAACTGCATTTGGATGTATTCTCATACAGCTACATCTGGACATTCCTACTGAAGTCTGTGATGATTATGAAGGCTCTCCAAAGGAAAACACAACCTGTGTCTAGCCTTTGTTTTCTCGTTTCTCTTTCTGCAAAACATTTCAATCTTTGCTTTATTGTTTTCTTTCATAATCTCCTTATTTTCAACCCCTCAGCTCAGTTTGCAGATGTGGTTGAAATCTGCTCTGTCTTAGACTGTCATTTGATAGACTGTGACAGCCAAGGATGCCAGCTAGGCATTTTCAAGGGTGCCTGGTTGATGGGGGTTGACACTAGTTTTAGGCAAAAATAGGACAGAATTAGGACTGGACAATGAACATCACTGATGTGACCACATGAGCAAGTAGTAAACCAGTTGGATCTGGAAGACCTAAGGAGCTTGGTATAAGCAGGTAGGTCGGATATTCTTGTCAAGGTCTAGTGCTCCTGGGAGAGGCTTAGCACTCTGATGAAAATTATTCCATTGCGTCCTCTACCTTCATTTTTTGTGCTGGTATCTTGGTTCTGCTAGCTTGGCTCCCTTTTTTCAAATGTGTCTGTGACCCAAAAGACCTTCTGCCCAGATTTGTGGGCCATTTGTTGTCTTTGGAATAGATCTGTCTTCCTTGGAGGGCTTGAGGTCAGCTTTTCTGGGTTGGTCTCCATTAAGATGATGCTCATCCAATCATCCACACTCCCAGAATACCGGGATTCTGGAAGTGGAGCCTTAGCTTGTGCCCACTTGGGAATTTCAAACTTGGCACCTGAGTAAAGGTCTCCAACTCGCCTCACTTCTCCTAAGCTTCATTTCACACATATGTGTCCATATAGTGTATCATTCAATCTCTTTCTCAACTCATTTTGAGCGCATTGTTATCTGGTGGCAGTCCTTGGGAGAATGCAATCACTAACAAGATCTTCCTTCTAAATAGCACTTCTGAGTTGTGTATGTCTTTGTGTATGTGTGCAGCTACTATTCTTATTCTAATTATCCAAACATTCTAAGTATGTTTTCTAGAATTAATGTTTGAATATTAATAAAATTATTTTATGTAATGCTGATTATTTTACTCTTTTAGCACAATTTTTATTTTATATCTGCTCCATCTTCTTTGAGATCTAGTTGTTTTAATTGATTCAGTTCTTAATGTGATAGAAGGGGAATCACTAAGGATCACAGCACAGAGATTCAGTCCAGTCTTTGAACTCTATAATCTTGGGTAAGTCTCAAAATTGCTGAGTCTTAAAAAATTCTTACTTGGAAAAATGGCATGATCTCTGCTCAACTAGCATGGACGTTTGAAAAGATAAATTAGGTCAAAATTATGAAATCATTAACTTTATTGGACTATGTAAATGTAAGGAAGTTATGGTGTAATTATCCTCTTTACAGTTGCCTTTTATATTCTTGACCACTTAATTGCCTTTCTATAAATCTTTATGAGAATAGAAATTATACTTGAATATGCTCAGCGTTTGAGCCATTGAAGACACTCAATAAATATAAGATATAAAATAAACACATCTTCTAGATGAGAGTTTTTGAAAGAGAAAGAAGTAAGCCACTAGTGGATCATAAACTCAGCTTAATGAGCCATTGCAGGCATTAAAAAATAAGTATAACAGAATGAAAAAAGAAAATATTTGTGCAATGCCACTAAACTTTAGAATTATTTGGTTGCTGTTATTTGTTTGTTATAGATGTGTATGTATATTCGCATATATATGAATCCAAGCATAATGCGCTTATACTGCTTATCTGAAGGAATAGTCAAAACGTTTAAAACTATTTCTCTAGATAAGAGGAATTTAAAATTTTAAATCTCTGAAGCATTACACGATAGACAATATAAGTGAAGAAAATTCTGTCAAAGGTATTTAAGAAATTTCCTGGGTGAACACAAGCAAGAGTCAGCTTTTCCCCTTTCTCCTCTTGGAAACTATGCAGGAGCAGCAGAGAGAATGCTAAAAAAAAAAAAAAAAGCATACAATTGCCATTTTCAGTGAAACTTGACAACACATATAAAAAGAAAAGAGTAGAAGCTCAGAGGTAGTGAGAGACCCAGCAGGTAACCTTAGAAAAGACCAGAAAAACAAACAAACAAAAACAAAAATGCTTCCTGAAGGCAAAGTTGTTACATTGTGCTGCCGGTGTGGCAACAGTGGACTGGAAAACTGAGAAGAGCAAGGATGGTGGTAGAATTGTTTCCAGACCTACTTTGAATCAGAGAGAAGTTAAGGCGGAGTAGAGGTAGATACACATACTATTAGAGAAAAATAGTTTCTGTGGCAGCAGAAATCTATTGAGACTTTCAGCTTTGAACCTTATATTGTTAGCTTGTGGTTCTAGTTTCTTCCCTGACAGCCACTGCTCTCAGAAATTCCTATAAATAGTATCTAAGAAAATCCATGCCATTGACTGCTAGGGATTTAAAAAAGAGACATGACAATGATACAACAATAATTAATAAATGTAAAAAACTTGACACATGACCACTTGCCAGAAAAAGCATTGCCATAGTGAATGGAGATTGTTCCCAATTGTTTCCCAACGAACACAAGACTTTGAAAGAGTTAACACTGAGAGAAGACCAAAGCTCAGAAATGCAAGACTTGGGGGAGAATTGAAAGCTGATAAAATAAGATGAAATGAGTGCTGGTATAACTCAAGAACAGAACAAAAATAGAAGAAAAGAAATAAAATCACCATAAAAACGAAGTATGGGGAAATAGACACAAAGTCTAGCAAGAGACAGGGCTAGATACAAGAGGCGTGAAAAACATATCAAAACATATAAGATGTGAAAAACACAGAAATTAAAACAATGGATTTAAAAGCATAAGGAAAAAAATAGCCATGAAAGTCTAGAAAAGTAGAGTTAACATACACATAATTGAATTCTCCAAAGAAGCAATAGAACACACTAGTGCACAACAAATAATGATATTTTAAAAACTACCATCCTGAAATTAAAAAAAAAAATTGAATTGTATATTAAAAAATCTTCACATGTGCTAAGGGAAAATTGATGTTAAATGGCCAATTTTGAGACATACACTAATGAAATTAACTGTTTTAAAGATAAAGAATTTTTAGGGCAGTCAGGCAAAACATTACAATAAGGGTGCTCAAATTTCCCTCTAAAAAAACTCTTGATAAGAGAGTAAAGTGATGCCATGCCTACGTGATTCCCAGGGGAAATGTGAGGACCAATGACTTTTTTGTTTTTTATCCTTACTTTATTGTAGAGATACAGAGTACAAGTCAGGATTAGGTACATAAATATCCTACGTTCCGGTGAAGTTTGGGCCTCCAACCAGTTCTCACTTCCCCTGGCTGAGGACCAAGTACTCTTAGTGCTGTTACATGCCCCCTCCCTCCCCTGTCAGTGTTCCTCAACTGCCAATCCCTCCCTTGTGCTATTGTGATTAATGTTCAGGTGCCACCTATGAGTGAGAACATGTGGTATTCAGTTCTTTGTTTCTGTGATAGATCACTAAAAATGATGATCTCCAGCTCCATCCAGTTTGCTGAGAAGTCCACGATTTTTTTTTTTGAAGTCCACGATTTTTATTCTTCTTTATGGCTGTGCAATACTCCATCATATATATGTACCACATTTTCCTTATCCAATCCACTTTTGATGGGAAGTAGGTTTGGTTACATATTTTTGATATTGTGAGTAGTGTAGCAATAAACATGCATGTGCAGGTGTCTTTATTGTAGAACAATGTATGTTCCTCCAGGTATATTCCTAGAAGGGGGAATTGCTGGATTGTATGGAAGGTCAGTTTCTAGTTCTTTTAGAAATTACCATGCTATTTTCCATAGAAGTTGGACTAGTTTGCACTTCCCATCAACAGTGTAGACACATTCTTTTTTCTCTGCACCCACGCCAGCATCTGTTGTTTTTTGATTTATTATTGACAGCTATCCTTACTGGAGTTAGGTAATATCTCAACGTGGTTTTGATTTGCATTTATCTGATGATTAGTGAGACTGAGCATTTTTTCATGAATCTGTTTTCTTCTTTTGAAAAGTGTCTATTCATGTTCTTTGCCTACTTTTTAACAGGGCAGTTTCTTTTTTCCCTTTCGGCTCCTTTGAGTTCCTTGTAGATCCTGGATGTTAGGTCCTTGTCAGATACATAATTTGTAAATATATTTTTCCCATTCTGTGGGCTGTTTCCCCACTCTCTTGATGGTTTCTTTTTCCGTACTAATGCTTTTCAGTTTGATGAGGTCCTACTTGTTGATCATAGGTTTTATGGATTTGCTTTTGGAGATTTGATAAAAAAAAAATTGGTTGCCTACTCCAATGTGTATGAGTGTGTTTCCTACATTTTCTTCTGATTTGAAGATTTATACTTTCTTCTAGTTCTTATAGTTTGAGTTTTTATGTATAGGTCTTTTGTCCATTTAGAGTTGATTTTTGTATATGGGGGTGGTAGGTAGGGTTCTGCATGTGGCCAGTCAGTTTTCCCAGCACCATTGATAAATAGGGTCTTCTCTCCCCAGTTGTTGTTATTGATTATTTGTGAAAGATAAGTTGGTTGAGAGATCGAGTTTTTGCTTCTGGAATCTCTGTCCTGTTTCATTGGTCTATATGCCTGTCCTTGTACCAGTACCAGGCTGTTTTAATTATTGTAGCCTTATAGTAAAGTTTAATGTCTGGAAGATACCTTCTACTTTGTTTTTTTTTTCTGAGGATTTTTTTGACTATTTATGCTTTTTTGTTTCCATATGAATTTCTGTATTGTCGTTTCCAGGTCTGAGAAGAATGATATTGGTAATTTGATGTGTATTACATTGAATCTGTAGATTATCTTGGGTAGGATGAACGTCTTGACAATATTGATTTTTCCAATCCATGAGCAAGGGATGTTTTTCCATTTGTTCATGTCATCTTTGATTTCTTTGAGTAGCGTTTTGTAGTTTTCGATGTAAAGGTCTTTCACTTCTCTGGTTAGGTAGATGCCAAGGAAAATGTATGGCACTGCACACACATGAAGAATACAGAAAGATTATAAGTAATCAGACTAATGTCACACCTAAGGAAGCAAGAGCAGCAAGAGCACCAGAACTTAACTTCAACAGAAGAATCCAGATCACCAAGATAAAGTTGCAACTGCAGGGCATAGGAGATAAAAATATCACAGAAAAAATCAACAAGACAAAAATCTGGTTCTTTGAAAGTGTAAATAAGATTGACAGATCCCCTAGTCAGGCTGACTAAGAAAAAGAAATAGAAATTCCAAAGAAACACAATTAGAAATGCAAAAGATAAGGTCACAACTAACTCACAAAGAAATTCAAAAGATTATTAGAGATTACTATGCACATTTGTATGGAAATAAACTCAGAAACCTAAAGGAAATTGAGAGTTTTTTGACATTACACAAACTCCCAAAGTTGAAACAAGAAGAAATTGAAACCATAACAATCCAGGAAATCAACTCTGTCATAAGAAATCTACCTATAAACAAAAAATTGCTTTCCAGGTGAATTCTACAAACCATACAAGCATGAGCTGATACCAACCTTATCAAAAGTATTCTGGACAACCAAGGAAGATGGAACTCTCCCTAATCATTTTATGAAGCTAATGTCACACTGATAGCTAAACCTGTCAAAGACCCAAACAAGAAAGAGAATTACAGGTCAATCTTCTTGATGAACATAAATGCAAACATTCTCAATAAGATTCTAGCAAAACAGATACAGCAACACATCTAAAGAATCATACACCATGACCAAGAAGGCTTCACTCCCAGGATGCAGGGCTAATTCAACATTTGCAAGACCATAAACAATTCAGTAGATTAACAAATGTAAAAATAAGAACTACATGATTATATTATTAGACGCAGAAAAAGCTTTTGACAAAATCTAGCATCATTTCTTGATGAAAACCCTTGAACACCTAGGCATAGAAGGAAAATTCCTCAAAGCAATAAGAGTTATCTGTCATAGACCCACAGCCAACATATTGTTCAATGGACAGAAGTAGGATTAATGACTTTATATTAATCTGTCTTTCAAATATTATAGACAAACTTTGTTACAATATTGGCAAGGAACCTCACAATAAAATTCAAAGGGCAAACTTCAACCCAGAGGTGACTAGAAAACTGTTGCACTGGTAGTGAACATTGAATATAATTAAATGTAGATATAAAACAAAACTCCTGTGAGTATTAATAGTATAGTCAAAAAATACAAAGTTCACATGCCCCAGCAATTAAGAAATGACAAAATAGAAAGAAAAAGGGAAAAGAACATTGGGGTAAACTACATTATTTGATTATCTGAGCTATAATAGTTGACTCTGAAAGTGTGTCATTTAAAGATAGAAAATCAAATAGCAGAAGTATAAGTATATTTAACAAGATAAAAGTCAATATTAGCAAAGATTTTATGGACTAAAATTAGGGGACTGAGTAGAAGAAGGTGATTGGAAGGACAATGCACACATTATTTCCAACATTATTTAAAATAGGGAAGTAGTTGATATTGTCTAAATAAATAAGATGGGGAGCATTATATTAAAGTTTAACTTTGAAAGTAAACATTAGGAGATAAATGCAAATTTCTATAATTATTAGAAAACCCACAAAATTTAAAAATAGTCATAATATTAAATAACCATGATAATAAATAAAAATAGTCACACAGACATTTTATACAGCTAGTTAGAAAATATAACACAAACTGTGAGGGGCAGTTTTATGCATCAAATTGTCTAAGCTACAGACTCTCATTATTGAATCACATCCATTTAGGTGTTGTTATTAAAGTATTTTGTAGATGTGATTGAAGTGTGTAACCAGTTGACATTGATTAGGGAGATTGCTTTGATTTGATATGGGTGAATCTGACTCAATCAGTGGAAAGGTCTAAAGACCAGAAGCTTCCTGGAAGAAGAGATTCTACCTATGGACAGCAGCTTCAGCTCCTGCCTGTTTTATAGCCTGCTTTTCTGATAGCCTGCCCTATAGATTTTGAAGTTTCCTAGCAAGTCCCCATAATTGTATAAGTCATTTCCTTGAATTAAATATTTTAATATATATCAGAGTTACTTTTGTTGTTGCTGTTGTGTTTTTCTGGTTGAGCGCTTACTGACACAAAAGCCAAGTTTAAGCATATTAGTCTAATTGATAAATGTAAATAGCTTATCTCACCTATTATAAGAAAATATTTTTAGAAAGGGCCACAAAACAAAATAACAAATTAAAACAGTGTATTGTATAAAATAATGCGCCTAAGCAAAGTGTCTGAGGAAACTTGAAATCAAACAAATAGGCATATCATATCATAATGGCAAATGCAAGAATTATGTAACCAGTGGTAACAATCTTATTGTTTGACTAGAAGACATAAAACATAAAACAAACCAAAGAAGACAATTTTTAATTGCTAAAGAATACACTCCATAATGAAGAACTCCTAGAATCTAAATATTTGAGGTCAGGGATTTGAGTCACTTTTGTTTACTGCTGTATCCTAAGACCTAGATCAATTACTGACATATTGAAATTGCTCAATCAATGCTTGTTGAATGAATATATGAAGAGTTTTGAAAATCTGTACATGAAATACACAAGCAACATTTACAAAGTAAATTACAAGAGATGCAGATGAAAGAGGGACATACTAGGATTAAGTGATATTAATTCCTTCCTCTTTTATCTCACTCCAGCCATGATATGTCAAGTGCATAAAAAATAAGACGATTTCCTGTGCCTGAGTCTTCTTGAAAGATGAGACTGAAGGAAGGATGAAGATGATGACATTGTTTCAAGCCTGAGGCTGTGAAGACGAGAAAAAAAAGGAGTGGGGCAAAAGGAGGCTTTGAGCCCTGTAGGAGGTTGAGAGGCGATGGCCTCTCAGGTGTTGACAGTTGTGTTCACTCAGCATATGATATTCCTTAAGGATATTTACAAGGAGAAATTGTACCTCAGAACACTGCTGAGAGGAGAAAAAAGGCAGAATTTATCTGCATGGCTTTAAGTGCTCAAAGTTCAGCCATAGGAGCTCAGCCTCCTCACGCCTTCAGGTTTCATCATCCACACTGTTGAAAGCCACCCAGGAAGATGGACCCCATATGCACTGTCTTTCATCTTGTGCACTGAATGTCATCCTTTACACTGCCTTAGATCCTGTGCAGTGCCTCTCATCCTGTGCCTTGCCTTTCCTCTTGTGCACTGCCTTTCATTCTGTGCAGTGCCTTCCATCCTGCGCACTGCATGTCATCTTGTGCATTGTCTTTTATCCATTGCACTGTCTTTCATCCTGTGCACTGCCTTTTATCCTGTGCAATGCCTTTAAACCCCTATATGCCTTTCATCATATGCACTGCAATTCATCTTGTTCGCTGCCTTTCTTCCCGTGCATTGCCTTCCATCATGCACTCTACCTTTCATCATGCACACTGCCTTTCATCCTGAGCACTCTATTTCACTCTGTACATCACATTTCATGATGCACACAGACTTTCATCATGTACATTGCATTTCATCACGTGCACTGTCTTTCGTCAAACTCACTGCATTTCATTATGCACACTGCCTTTCATCACGCATACTGACTTCCATCCTGTGCACTAAATTTCACTATATACACACATTTCTTGATGCACGCCCACTTTCATCATACTCAGTATATTTCATTATCATATGCCCTGCCTTTTGTCATGAACACTGCCTTTTATTATTTGCACTGCATTTCATCATGCGCACTGCCTTTCAGACTGAGCACTGTATGTCATCCTGTGCATTGCATTTCAGTGTGCACACTGCAATTTATTGTGTGTCTGCATTTCATCATGTTACTGCAGTTCATCATGCATAAAGTATTTTATCATGTGCACTTCACTTTATCCTTCTCTGAATGTGATGGAGAAAATTGATCTAATTGGGGCAGTAATAAGGAGAAAAATTAATGGCATTGAAGAGACCCAAACAGTTTGTGATCAATACAAATAGAGAAGGCTTAATCAGTAAAGTCAATCTGATTTCTATAGACCATACTCTGCTCCCAGATACTGAGGTTTTTCAATATTCCTGACAACGAGTCATATATTAGGCCACAAATAACACCCAATACTTTTCAAAGTGAATAAGAGTACACATGATATTTTTGAATCAAAATGCAATGAAGGCCTGGCTCGGTGGCTCAGCCTGTAATCCCGCACTTTGGGAGGCCGAGGTGAGTGAATTGCGGGTTCAAGACCCACCTGGGCAACCTGACGAGACCTCATCTCTACAATGAATCAAAAAATTAGCCAGGTGTGGTAGCGCGCACCTGTAGTTCCAGCTACCTGGAAGGCTGAAGTGGAAGGATCGTAGGAGCCCAGCAGGTCGAGGCTGCGGTGGCCAGGAATGGCCACTGTACTCCAGTCTGGGTGACAGACTGAGACTCCGACTCAAAAAAAAAAAAAAAAAAAAGCAATAAGGATAAAAGTTATTTAAATGCCTAAGAAACAAAATAACCTTGAAGTTTTAAAATATATCTCAAATAACATATATGACAAGGGAAATTTTCAAGATGAAATTATACTTTAAACCATATAGCAGTATAATTTCAAAATGATTAAATACTTAAATGTGAAAATGAAAAGATAAATGCACTGAAAGAAATACACAAACATTATAGTTTTGTTATAAGAAAGGTCATTTTAATGCAGCTAAAAAGTAAACAGCTATACAGATAAAAATGATAAATTTGACTAAATAAAGCTACAAAGATAACTTCTGCACAAAAATGATCATACAAGCAAAATAAAAAATAAGGGAGAAAACTAGAAAGTATTTATGATCCCTATTACAAAATTACTGATATCACTAATACAAAAACAACTCAATAGTTTTTAACAAAATGATGATAAAAGCAATAGAAATATGATCAAAGGACAGGTGGACAATTTACAAAGGAGGAAGGACAAATGGGTCTTAAGCATATGAAAAGATACTCAACCTCTCTCATCCTATGAAAAGAGTAACATGACAAACAACACTTAGGGTACCATTTTTCACCTCTGGGATTAATAAATATCAAAAACTTCCTTGCGTGGTGGACAAGTCTGTGTGTCAGTGGCCATGGCCATGTATTGATGGCAGCATTGTGAATTATTGAAAACATTTTGTAGGGCAGCAATAGCTATCAGAATTTCATGTACACATATTCTTTGACAGTGATTCCATGTATGTGAAATGATATATGTACAGCACTATATCCTGCATTGTTATAACAGCAAAGTACTGAATACTAGCTAAATACTTACCAATAGGATATTAGCTGAGCAATTTCTGTTGCCTCTATTCATGAAATGCTATCTAGCTGTAAAAACATATGAAATGAAGTTGTTCTACACAAAACTATTTTGAATACAATTAACTCTTTAGTAAAAAGGAGTAGACATAATGTACAAGTTCGTATTTTTGGGGCTTAAAGAAACTCTGGGAAAAAAAATCCCCAGAAAATATGGTGGTTATTTGGTGTTCTGTGGTCAACAGGAGGAGTACATAACATCAAAATGCATTCTTTCTAAGAAACTTCGGGAATCTAAAACATTAAGACACGTATAAGCCTAAAATACTAGAGACACTTGATATGAATCTAAATTGATATAGAATTATGGAGGATGATTTGGAAATAGATTTCAAAAACTTCATGATCTATTTCAGAAACAAAGAACCAAATACTGCATGTTCTCCCTCATAAGTGGAACCTGAACATTAGCCACAATAACACAAGGGAGAGATAGGCAGTAGCGGGAGACTGCCAGTGGTGGGGGTAGGGGGACAAATGGCAACATAAAGGGGGCCTGATCCTAAACCAGGTGAAGTGAGGACCGGTTGGTGCCCCAAACCTCACTTGCACATAGATTACTTATGTACCTGATCCTGACTCATACTCCACATCTCTATAATAAAATAAAAGAATATGCATATATTCTAAAGGATCAACAATCTCATTTATAGAGAATTTCCATAGATGCTAAAAATAAATTTTATAGACCTAACGCGTTCTTATCAATATACTAATACATTAGAATAGATAGATATTTTCTTAAATTAATTAACAATATGTCAAGCCAAATGCCAGTGATTTCTTGATGAAGAACTATGAGACACACTTTAGACAAAATTGACTCAAAAACAAGAAAGTGAAATCCTGTCAGTGTTACTCAACATAGTCACTAGCTGCTTCAATAACAGAAGCAGTAAAAAGATTTAAAAAATACAAAGGAATGGTCAAAATTGTCCTTATATGCAGATATTACTTCTTTAATCTTGTTTATGCCATATGCTGTCTACAACATTGTTTATCAATGCACTCTCTCTTTGCTACTGCTTAAAATGGCATCTTTTTCCATTTATAATTTCATCTTGTTCCATTAGCATTTGACAAATTCTCTGCCTGTTGGTACTATTTGAGAATCTATATTTTTGTGATGTTTTGATATTTGGTATTGTTAATCCTTTTTTCCAAATTAAAAATGCTTTTTCCATGACTAAAAGTACCATAAACTAAGTCAAACAAACCTTAGTATTATATAAACCTTAGTATGATATTGATAAAATATTTACACATCTACAACAGGAAAAATAAGTAGTGTCCAAATTTTTTCCACATGCTCAGCCTTGGCCAGTGTGTGGGTAAATGAGTATTATCATCTGTTTGTGGGAGAGAAATTGAAGTTACCATTATGGAGGGAAAACATTTAAAAATATATGTTAATAACCTGTCTCAATCATCTTACTTATTCAAACACCATCAGCCCATCAGCAAAACACCCAGACATATGCAATAAAAATTAAATTTTTGCTGAATTTTGATTATATAAAAAAACAACAACACAATTTTCAATCTATGCTATTAAGTTTTATTTGTTTAGGTGAGTGGATCAAATCTACTTTGTTTAAAAGTTTCTTGGGGCCCTTTGTGACTTTCAAATATTTTGCCAAACGATCCTTAAGTATATTCTTGCTATGGGCCCTGCAAGTTTATGGATACGTCTCCCCATCCCTTACTATCACCTCTAACATTTGTGGGATCCAGGCCTCCACTCCTCAGCTGTGTATCCCTGGGCTGGTGCCCCTCTCTAAGCACTGTCTGATACAACCCTCCCTGCTTTCTCCAGAGTTGGCCTTTGAGGAAGGGTTCTACAAACCAGAGGGTTCTTTTGCTTCAATGTGCAGGCCTATTTTAAGGGCAGATTCCAATTGCCTCAACAGCATTGGCTACAGATTCAGGCGCAGGAGGAGGCATGATTCTGAGTTCCTCCAATCCCAAGGCCTTGTTACTGCCATTCTGCAGGGGAGAGAGGACTAGAGGCTTTTAGACCACCGGGTGAGTAGCCTTTGGCCATTAGATTGGGTGAATGGATCTGATACCTTGTGGCTTTCACCAGTTTCCTCCTACCTTCTCCTGTAGTCTGCTGCCTTTTGCCCCCTAACTCTGGGTCTGTTGACCACAGAGTCTGTTGATTCTAGCCAAAGCCACCAGAATATCTCCTCTGTCCATCAACATTTGGGTTAACTAATCTCCACAGTTCCAGGCTACAGCACTTTCTTGTCAGCAATCTCCAGAAGACCAGAAAGCATCTTCTCTGAAAGGGTGTGGGGGTGTAGTGGAAAGAACAAAAAGCGGAATAAGAATTTATGCTAGTGTGTGTGTGTGTGTGTGTGTGTGTGTGTGTGTGTGTGTGTGTGTGTCTGTGCATGTGTATTCAGTATGGGCTTCCTGTAGAGATCTGAACCACTCTCTGACATGCCTAGTGCTAAATAATTTCCTCTCAAACTTCACTACAGGTATCATAGGCAGAGCCTTCCCTGGAGTTTCTGAGCAGACATGGCCCACAATCTGCCATCTTGGGCGTCAAGTTGCATCTTGGGTGACCCTGTGCAGACAATCTTTCCCTGCCATTCACCTATCTCCTCCCCCAACCCCAACATGCCCAACTCAGGCACCTGGGACTCTGCTTTATCTAGATCAGAGTCCAAGATTATGCCAACTGGGATAGAACTGTGGGGGATGTGTGATCTTTATTTCTTGAGAAGGGTTTGATCTTGAATAAAATTAAAGGCTGAGTTAGAGGCTCTCTAAAGTCTTTTATGACCTTCAGCTTTGAGTTCTAAAATTCTTTAACATTATAATACTCTCACTAGAGTTTACTTAAGGGTAATGTGTGGCTGATTAATTTAGAACATATATTTATCCCATGCACAATTTTGTGAGATTGGCATCTCACATATTTATAATGCTCCTAAAAAGATAAAAATTATTATAGCAAAACTAGATATGCTTGATGAATAAAGTTTTGGAAATGATGTCGGTATTTTTTTTTTTCAGAGAAACAGAAATATTCCAATGAGAGGGAAATTGAACTGGGAAAAATCAATTTTTCTCTGGGCCACTTTCTAAACCCACTGGGACCTCTCAGTGAGTAAATTAGTTTAAAAAGTGTATAGAAATAATTCTCTTAGTTGGGTTTTCTTTGATGTACAATTATAACAACTTCATAAGTTCAAATTTTCTTTCTTGCAAGTAAAACAATAAAATGAAACATATGTAAGTTTTTAAAGAGAAATCTCCTGGAAAAAAAAAGTCACCAAGTCAATTTTATGTCTTTTTTCTGAGTGTTTTGGACTTTAAAACAAGAGCATTTTCCAAAATTACATTAGCTGAAGCCCTGGGTGTTTGGGGAAGGAAGGCCAGGAGAAACGTTACAGGGTATTTTGCTTTCCTGAAGCTATTGGATTGCTCACAGCCCATTTGAGTCATGTTCTACATTCTGAGCTCACCATGAGGTCTTAGTGCACGTATGTTCCAGTGCATCATATGCTGGAAAGGTCAGAAATAAACCAAGAGAAAGAAACTATGAAGAACGGCTAGGAAGATGTTCCTAACACAGGAGAATTCATGTTTTATCTCTTATTTGTCTTAGCCCGTTCGAGCTGCTACAACAAAACACCATTAGGTGAGTGACTTACAGGTGACAGCAATTTATTTCTCATAGTTATGAAGGCTAGGAACTTGAGATTAGGATAGCAGCATGGTTAAGTTTTGGTGAGGGCTCCCTTCTGGGTTTCAGACAGCTGCCTTCTCATTGTATCTTCACATGGGAAGCCCTCTGAGACCTCTTTTATAAGGGTGCTAATTCCAATCATGAGGACTCCAACCTTCTGAAGTAATTACTTCCTGTAGGTCCCATCTTCTAGTACATTGCGATTAGGATTTCATCATATAAATTTTGGGTGGACACTAACATTCAGGTCATAAAATGGCCTCACAAGTATTTCTAGAGAAGAGCTAAGTTGTTATTGCTAGGGGTGAAAAACAGGTAAGGGGTGAGGGAAGAATCTCAGAGGAAAGTGATATTCTGATGGCTTGAGAGGCATTCATAGGCAAATAACAGTGGGAATTCAGGAGCTCAGAGCCTAGGAGGTCCGACCAGATTGGTGTCCACCACAGATTCTCATATTATTCTACGACGTGCCCAAGCACAGAAAGAAGATTGTAAGCAGGATGGGAACCCCATGCTCAACTGTATATGTGAAGGGTGGCTAACTTATAAGAGGGATCAGCACCCAGCAACCATTCAGGTCACCACTCACGGAACATCTTTATTCCTACAATTTTTCATGAATTTCCTGGGGAAATAAACTACACAGAATATTACCAAGTCGCTTCCATTCGCCACGTTCCCCCAGCTGGTCCAAGAACAGGTCCAAGAAAATTTACCCAACCACAAAAATGTATTGTTTCTCTCCTACACGCCAGTCACGGTTCTGGGCACTGAGGATTCGGCAGTAAATGAAAGCAGAGTTCCACTTTGTCCGACATATGTCCTAGTAACGGAGGTAGCTGAGATAAACAAATAGACAACATGTATGTAATATGTCAGGGAACAATAAGTGTTAAGGATTAAAATAAAAACAGAGAAAGGGAGAGAATGTGATGGGGATGCTATTCGATTAAGTTAAGTGATCACATTCTCTCTAATCCGGTGGTATTTGAGAAGAGACCTGCAGGAAATAGAAAGCAATAAAGGGATTTGCTGGGAGTGGATTTCAGGCAGAGCAGACAGCAGCTTCAGAGACCTGAGGCTGGAGTTGCTGCACAGGGTGTATGCAGTGGAGCCTGGGATGGCCTGAGCATTGGAATGGGAGGCGGGCGGGCTGGGGCCCCTGGTGAAAGGTAGTTTGTGACCTCCACAAATAATAATAGAATTATAAAATGATATGCAAGAATTACTAATGATTATATTAATACAATGCCTAAGTTAGTCATCAACTTAAAACAATAACTATACACTTCGTAAACTTGGAGATCATATGCAACTAATCATTTTCCAAGTTATCACAAAATGAATTCAAGCAGAGAAAGGAAACCGACACAGAATAATATTTATGGAGAAAACTAACAAAGGCTGTGTCAGTTATCAACGTATTGCCTCTCAGATCCAAACACAACATTCAATCCAGCTTACGTGATAAATGGAATTCCTTTCCGCATTTCTTTCTTTTTTAAAAAATGTTGTTTTAGAGTTGTGGGTTATAAGTGAGGGTTTGCTGCCTAAGTAGATTCATGCAGGTGAAGTTTGAGCTTCTAGTTGGGCCTCTCTCCTTTGGTAGTGGACTCGCCAACCCCATTGTGTTGCCAAGTGCTCCCCTCCTCTGGCAGTGCCCCACGACTGCTGATCCTACCCTTGTGCTAGTGTGACTAGTAATCAGGGCCCACTTATGGGTGCAGTATTCAGTTCTTTGTTTCTGTGATAGTTCACTTAGTATGATGGCCTCTAATTGCATCCAAGTCGCTGCAAAGGCCATGATTTTGTTTTTCTTGATGACTGCATAATATTCCATTGTGTATATGTACCGTTCAGTGTTTCTTTTCTTTTCTTTTTTTTTTTTGAGTTGGAGTCTCACCCTGTCACCCAGACTGGAGTGCAGTGGCCGCTCCTGGCCACCACAGCCTCGACCTGCTGGGCTCCGGCGATCCTTCCGCCTCAGTCTTCTGAGTAGCCAGAATTACAGGCATGCGCTACCATGCCTGGCTGATTTTTTGATTTATTGTAGAGATGAGGTCTCGCTGCCCAGGCGAGTCTCGAACCCGCGGCTCAGGCAATCCACTCACCTCAGCCTCCCAAAGGCACGGGATTACAGGCTGAGTCACCGAGCCCGGCTCAGTGTTTCTTTTAATGTGATCACTATGTTACACTTTCTCAGTAGGTGGTGCTGTGGAGGCAACTTAAGGCTTTGGGACTTCCTGAAATTTCCCAAGGGGTGGGGACCTTGGTCATGGAGGTATGAGGACACCTAGTGAGCCTGCCATGGCCTCCATCCCTGAACGCATCCCTCTGCGCCCTCCAACCTTGGTGGTAATGACGTTTCAGTGCCGTCTTGACAAGCAGACCAGAGAGTCCGGCATGATCCACTTGCACTGAGGGTTTTTGGTGGGTGCTGTTTGGACAAATAGCATGCTCCCACTGCAGCCCATTCACAGCTGCCTGTGTCTAGCAGCTCACACACTGAGCAATTGTCCTTGTTCAGCACCTCCCCAACCCAGGTCTCTGCTCTACCTCTCCTGGTGCAGCCCTCCAACTTTGAACCCCTTCCCACCTGCAGCTGGGTCCACCTGTCTCTGCTCCCCACCTCCCTGGGGGTGACCTTCTGCTAGTGGACAAACTGCAGGCCCCTCCGGCCTGATTAAACTGAACTCCTCTCCAATCCAGGGGGCTAAGCCACACCTTCTCCAACAAGATTTGATGAGTTTCCAACTTTTTCCTTTCTTAGGTACCCTTCCTCAGTCCTAGGATACCAGAGATTCCTATATCTAACATCAGCAACTCTTGATGAGTAGTTCATCATTCTTTACGTTAAACTTCCTTATTTAGCCTGTTGTATGGTTTTTGTCTTCTTATGAACCCAGATTGCAACAAAGACCAAACCAGGTTTTTAAAATCCTCCAACTTAGAGATAAATTTGTTGTTATGCAAGCTCTTCCTTGTGTTTTTAAAAATGGAATGAGCATTAAAATGTTTTTAAAAACAGTACATCTTACTTGTAAATGTTGTTGCAAAGATATTAAATAAAAATAATAAAAAATGCCAGCATATTTAAAAAATAGCAAAGGTACAGTTTTATGTCAACTTATCTGGGCTACAGTCCCTCATTATTCAAACACTCATCCAGCTGTGGCGGTGAAGAAGTATTTTGCAGATGTGATTGAAGTCCACAGTTGGCATTAATTAGGACAGCTACCCTCACTGATTTGAGTGGATCTGATTCAATCAGTTGAAAGTTCTGAAGAAAGAAACTGAGACTCCCTAGAGGACATTCTGACAGATTATCAGCTCCGGCTGGTACCCAGGAGTTCTGGCCAGCTTTATGGATTCTGGAATTGCATAAACCAAGTCCTTGCAATATCTCTTAATATCTGTTTACTACTGCTTCTGTTTTTCCAATGGAAGCCTGACTGATAGAGTGGGATTCATTCTAGTTATGTAAAAATAGTTATAATCATGGGAAAATTGGCAGGAAAACTGGGTTGCCATCTCAGTTGTTAGATCCAAAATAAACGATTAATGGATTGAAAATAAATAAAAAAACAACTTAAAGAAAGCACAGGTAGTTAGAAGTTGTAAAGCTTTTCTAAAGATGATACAAAACTAAAAAGTTATAAAGGAAAAAAATAAAACATTTGAGCCCAGACAAATGAAAAAGAAATTCTGAGTGCAAAAATAGTCACAAAAATGAAGTGGAACATCAGACACAAAAACAGGATATATTGGCAAGATAATGATCTAGTTTTCTTCTATGTAAAAAATCAATACAAATTAAAAGTAAATAATTAAGCAACCCATTGAAAATAGTCAAAGATATAAAGATGCAACACTTAAAACTGGAGGCACCAGTAACCCAAAAGCAAATAAAAATGAAATTTCCACAGTATAAATTTAAGAAATTAAAATTTTAAGAAATTCAGAAAAGTTGATTATCAATGGCTTGGGTAAGGGATTTTAAAAAATAGCAATCTTTACATACTATTATTGGAGTATAGATTGTTAAAACAATTCGGAAGTGCAAATAAACAATAGCTATTATAATTATTTTTAAATGTTCATGCTATTTAAATCAACTATTTAAATCAGAATTTATCTTAAGGAACAGCTATAATGTTGTGCAAAATCTATGTAAAAGCATACTTATTACATTTCCATAAACATGGGAATTTGGAAAATAATCAAACGTTTTATTTGCTCTGATCCATAAGAATGTCACAGGGTCCATTTGGTATAATAGTTGCCTGCTAAGTTCACCCATTTTCTGAGGCATACAGATCTCCAAAACCTTGTCCAAAACCAGTCTTGTTCAAAATTAAGGTAAACTTAATTTCCTAGCAGGCTTCTTTTTCTTTAAAAAAAAAATTATTGTAGTTCCACAATTTTCTTATCTTGACCAGAGAATCCTACCCATCCCCAATGAAATCTTCAAGGACTCCAATCTGACTTTCTCTTCTAATCCTCTGTTTTCAAAATATTCATTTAAAAAATTTGCCATTCGATTTCAGATCAAATCAAACAGTGAAATCTATGCTGGATGCTTCCATGGCCCGCCTCCCACTTCTCATCTAGATCTTGCTTCCTTCATTCTGTGCTTCTGGTGATCATCAGTACATGGATATCTCCCATTCTGAAACCATGGAAAAGCACATGCACATATTAAGATGCGATCAAGTATTAAGCCACCCTTTTAACAGGCCAGTTATACTTTTAACAGGGAAGTGGATCTAGCACTATAAGCGCATCCTTCAAACCAACCACAAATGCCCACATTTTCTCATCCGACTAGCAGGTTCCTGACCTGTGGATGTGATGGGTGTTTCTAAGGTTCTGGAACCTCTCACTTGGTTTATGGACTCTTCCATTTGAACAGCCTGTCTGTGCTCTCCCTTACTGAGATAACTAGAACTAAAACTTATCAGATCTTCTCTGGTAAGAACTTCTTGCAGATCCTTTGCTCGATTTCCCCCTAATGCCAACCCCAAGACTCATTATAGGTTTGAGTGGGTAAGAAGGAGGATGGAAGGTATTGGAACTTCTCAGTATCCTCAGGTCAGATGTCTATAACATCAAAAGGACAGTCACAGTCTCTGTTGTGAGTTGGATTGTATCTGCCAAAAAGGTGAGTTAGTTTTGTAAATAAAGTTTTATTGCAACATCGTCACACTCATTTGTTCTCATGCTGTGGGTACATGACTGCTTGCCAATAGCAGGATTGATAAACTGTGAAAGAGACCAAATATTTACCATGTGGCCTATGCAGGACAAGTTTGCCAACCCCTGCCCTAGGTCGCAATAAACATTCTTTACATTTTTAGAAAAATGAAACAAATTGAATGGGTTCATACCCATAAAATTATTCTACAGCTATTTCACAATGACTATGAGGTGTGAGGCAACTTCTCTTTTCCACGGCCCAATGAGAAGAAAATGGTTTAAGCTTTTCATAGAACTTACAAGAGGTAAACTACACTGTGATTAGGATGGATTTTCCAAGCTTTAGAAAAGCTTAGCTTTGTTTGAAAGAAAGAATTATTTGTGGTGGAAGAGAAGGCAGCCTGCCAAGGGAGAAGAGATTCCTTTTTTAAAAAAACAAAAGGGTTTCAAAGTGAAACCTGAGTGAGGCAAAGGAGGCATATGTGTCCTCTCCAGCCTCTTTTGAAAGCTGCAGCAGGGATGGGGAGGCCTGGATTATAACAGGGGCTCCCTGCTCACCAGATGGGTGGCCTTGAGTAACTTTGCCAATGTCTCTGGGTCTCACTTTTCTCATAAAAGAAGATATTTAAATTAAGAGAATCTAACTCATGTCATGTATTTGAATAACCGGGGAGCTGTTTGGAACCCTTAATCCTCAAATATCTCCCTAGAGATTCTAATTCCACAAGTATGAAATGAGACCTAAGAGATACTTTTCAAGGAGCAAGCCACGCTGTTGCTAAGTGGTCTGTTTGTTATTGATTTATGGGCTGGCCTGTAAGATTCTCTGTTTTTCGAGTTTATGACATTCCTTCCAATTCAATAGCTCTTTGTGTATGAAGTCTTAACCCATCTTTCATTCATACTAGGCATTACCTAACTCCTTTTCTACTATCTTGTGTGTATTTCTGGGGAAACACGTGCACACACAAGCACAAACCATTAAGCTCTCTTTTTTCTAATATCCTAGGTTTTCATATCTATGCAGTGAAATGCATTTTTAATTAAACTGACCTTTCATGACAGTACTTGGCATTCTAGAAGATGCCTACCTCAAATTCATCTAAGCAGCCATATTTCACTAAAATCGGAAGCAGCCTCATGTGTCGGGCGGACTGAGGTCCCTGCTGACACAGGACCTGGGATGGAGCCAAAAGGTGCTTGGGAGCCGCCGGGTTCCCTGTGCACCTGTGTTCAAACAGCTTCCAAGAGCGTGCTGTGCTTTCTGAAATCAACCAGCAATGTGAGGGGCTTGGTTTCAACCCCAATGCTGAGCATATTTCATTTTTTAAAATATCTTGATGATTTAAGAAGAAAGCGAATGATTTCTGATCAAATTGGGTTTATTATTTCAAGGGATTTGAAACAGCTCAGAAGATCTGGTTGTCTTTCTCTACCAGGTTGAAACAATTTGACAATTGCCTAATTTTCAAGTGGGATTAACTTGCATTTCTTTGAACAGATTGTCATGCATTTTAGTATGTAAGTAGAGGGTAGAGACACATGTGATTACATAGAATAAGGCTACAGAGTTAAGAACCACACATAAAAAGAGGTTTAAACACCAGACGTGTGCCACTTCTGCTGCACCTGGGGAAGGAAGTCGGGAGTACTATCAAGCAAGTCCTAATTTTGCAACAAGTTGTCTTCTTCTTTCTCCCTCTTTCTTCCTCCTCCTCCCTTCTTTATGTTCCTCTGAAGTGGTTACCTTGAAAACACAAGCTGCAGTTGTGTTAGTTAAGTCAATCTGGTTTTACTAGTAAAATAATTTCTTAAATAAAATCTATGCCAAAATGCTGTCTGAATGTGCACGAAGAAACGGACTCAATCCACCTTTTTTGGTTTCTTAGTGTATTTTGAAACAGTTGACTATTCTGATCTTTTGGCTCTAAAGCTTTCCAGTGATCTTCTGGGCAAAGGCAATCAGCTCTGTTCCGCTGGGTCTCAGAACAGAAGAATCAAGACACGGAGGCTCCGGCTAGCAGTGGAACCGGAATTTTTGTTTTTCCTTTTTCCTGAAGCCTGGGGAGTCACAGCACCTGCTCACAGAGCAGAAGGAAAGGAAATGGGGCCGTCGTTTGCTTTGTGCAATGACCTACACCAGGGACTGGAGGGCAGAAATGAAAGGCAGTTTTCCTGCGCTGAACTCCTTAGGGATTAATACAGACACAGATATGTAAAGAAATAAGTAAAGAGCAGTCATAAGTGCTACGCTCCATAGGTTAATTTTTAACATCTTTATTCTCATTATATAATTCAAGCTCCTTCCCTAAATAAGAAATGAGCCCTGAAGATTTTGATACTGATCAGCTTATTCCTATATTCTAATCTCATCAACAAACAAGGGAGGCAGTCGCTGGAGGACAGGGAGGGAGAGTGACCCAGGACACTGTCCAGTGCAAGCAGCCTGGTGGCTGAAAGAGCACAGCATTGCGAGAAACAAACTCATACGTTTAAAACTAAAAGATGAACACGGAGGAACAGAATACAGCAGAAGTGAGACTTTCATGGCAGTTTTGCAAAATTGGGTACCTGGTAGACAAGCACACCTGGAGTGGCTACAGGAAGCAATTTATTTTTTAGCGCAAATTCCTTTCCCGGTTTTTTATTGGTTGAGTACTGCAGAGCATACAATATTTTTGGTCGTTGCTAAGTTTTATATTTTTATAAGGTTATTCATGGTTTCCTTTCCTGATTAAGTTTTTATTTTTTTAAGAATAGCATGGGTTTTTTTTTTTTTTTTAATTTTTTATTGACCTGTTTCCTTCTCCTGATTGTTTAGGAACCCGCCAAGAGCTATTGGGTGAAGATTGTTACATTTACTAGCCTGCCTAGACAGGCTTTGAAAATGAACCATTAGAATATTTTTTACAGTATGAGTGGTCAGAAAGAACACAGGGAGTAAAATTTCTGCTCCTCAAGATACAGACCCTTTCTAACTTTTTGGACTTGGTTTTATTCAGGTACCATCTAAATAAAGCGTTTTAGTGAGACTTGAATGAAACGTGCTCTCCTTTACTGAGATAACTAGGACTAAAACTTACCAGACTTTCTCTGGTAAGGACTTTTTTTTTTTTTTTGAGTTGGAGTCTCACTCTGTCACCCAGACTGGAGTGCAGTGGCCGCTCCCGGCCACCACAGCCTCGACCTGCTGGGCTCCAGTGATCCTTCTGCCTCAGCCTTCCGAGCAGCTGGAATTACAGGCATGCGCTACCACACCCGGCTAAGTTTTTGATTTATTGTAGAGGTGAGGTCTCTCTGCCCAGGCGGGTCTCGAACCCGCGGGCTCAGGCAATCCACTCACCTCAGCCTCCCAAAGGCACGGGATTACAGGCTGAGCCACCGAGCCCGGCCTGGTAAGGACTTCTTAGAGACCCTTTGCTTTATCAGCTGCAGACCCTGACTGCTCTATCACCATTCATTTTATTCCTTTTTCAAAATATAGAACAAGTTTGTTCACAGTTGCCATGTGTCTGTCTTTGCCAAAGTACCAGCTCCTCCCTTGTTCAAATTCAAGCACTTCCCTTGTTCCCTGTGTGTGGAAACAGTCTGCACTTCAGTTTACTCATCTATGTAAGTAAAAATCACTGCATATCTCTCTGGGTTTTGTGAAGGTGAAGTGGGTCAATGTATACAAAAAGCACACAACAGTGCCTGGCCAGTGCTCAAGTCCAAGTGTTTGTCCTTGCTATTGTTCTTGGATACATCTGTGTGTTGCTCCCTCTTCCCATTGCACAAATGACCTTTGTTAGATACTCTGCTATCTTGGGATACAAAAGGGCCCATCATACCTTGGAGTCTTCTCCCAACCATGGAATGAACCCACAAAAAAATTCCATTTAGATCAATGTTCTGCTCATCTCTCAGTTTATACGTGGAGCATTTTCTGGCAGGGAGTAAGGAAAACAAAGAATGCCCACTTTCCACGTTTTGTCCCTGGTGTTGGTGTACAAGCCCAAGACATACGTTAAACTTGGAATGACCCTTAGATGCAGTTTGTCTATACCTTTATTTTATAAATAGATTCAGAGACATTGAAACAGGAGTGGTTTGTCTCTGACTGGTCAATATTCAAGCTGGCACTGGATTCCAGAGTTCTCTTCCCCTGACCCACTGCTCTTTCTAGAACATAATAGAAGGCAGCATAGTGAATGCAAAGAGTTGGAAGGCTGAGTTTAAATTTTGGCTCCTCTGATGTCTCAGCTTCAGGTTACTTAAGCCTTTGAAACGTCACCATCATTATCAAATAAACACATTAGCTCCCTTCTCATAGAGTTGCTTAGAGGATTAAGCAAGGTACTGTCGGTGAAAGCACCTGGCTCGAGGCAGGTGCTTACTGAATGCTAGTTTCTTTCCCATTGCAATAGAACTCGCATATTTATCGATGCTTGGAAATAGAAGGGAGAGACCCAGAATTAACAAAGACTTCTGATGGTGCAGCTGGCCCAGCGCCTGTGCTCAGAGGTGTACACAGGTGAGTGCCTTTAGGCGTCGACCCGAGCAGATACTGAGTGCTGGAGCAAGAGAGCAATGGAATCTTTCTTTTCTGGGAACACAAACGAACTGGCTAGGACCCTGTGGGCAAGGGATAGTGTGTTGTGAAACCTACAGGTGGCCCAGAGTGTGGTGGTGACCAGAGTCAGTGTCAGGGCTCTTTTCCTCTGGGCTGTACCCCCTGCCAGATTTGCAGGGACCGCTGCCAAATCAAATAGGGCTGCACACACTCAGAGCTGTGCTTGCTTCTGGCTCTCCCAGGGACAGCTTCGCCAGGCTCTGTGGGTCAAATGTTCACCCTGTGTCACCGCAAGGAAGTGCACCTGTATGAGGCAGCTGAGAAACCAACCCCTCGGTTACCAAAAACGCTCCTGGGTTTTAATTTTCTTTAAAGCATAGAACATTCATTGAATGCAACTTGTCAAACCCTCAGCCAAGCCTAAACATTTGCCTTGGCACCAGGCCATCCTGACACAAGGATTCAGTGCTGTCCTAGGCGACGTGCCTTTCAAAGAGCTTCAAAAGCTGAAATTCAGTGAGACCATAAATATGCCAGGTAGACAATCGAATCTGAAGATTCAAATCAGAGTGTGATTTGTAAGATCCAAGAAGTCAAGAAGAAGCAAGCTCCTTTCCTAGTATCCTAGACATCCAATAATTCTTTAGTAATATCTTCCCTTTACTGAGTGCCTGTTATGTGCCAGGTTGCTCCTGTGCATTGCTGCTAAACCCTAAGGACAGTTGGTTGTTATTATGCCCCTTTTGTTTGTCCACACACTAAGACTACAGGTGATAGGTGACTTTACAAGATTATGGAGCTAATGTGTGCTGAAGCCAGAATTTAAATCAAGATTGATTCAATTTTTAAAACACTTAATTTTTTTTAAAACTCTACAATGCTAGGAAACCAAAGTAAGTGAAAAAGAAATGGTCTCAGGAAATAAGAAGCTTAACAAAAATTGACAGATGTGTGCACTTCCCCTTAACACACATACAAATAACAGATAACAAGTAATAGCCTTGCATAGGGTAGAAGACCCAAAGTCGTGTTCCAGCTCATCGCATGCCACTCTTCATATATGCTGAGTTCCAGCCTATGTGAATTTCTCTCCAGTTTGCCTCCCAAGGCTTTTCTCGGGGCCATTGCCTTCCCTGTTCCTTCTGTAGGGAATGCCTTTGAATTTATTATCTTTCAAATTTTGATAATCTTTAATTCAATTGTCTCTAAGACAGATCTCTGACTCTCCCGAGTCATTCAGAGGATAAGACATTTGGTTTTGTGTGTGCTGGTTAAAAGTGCAGATTTGTGAGCCCTACCTCTAGAGATTCTGATTCCCTGGGTCTGAAGTGGGCCCTCAAAACATCCATTTTAGTAAATAGTGAGATGATTCTGATGTGGAAGATACATGGACCATACCTTGGGAAACACAGGCCTAAATTTATGGGTTTGCTCCTGTGAGAACCTTTAGAGATCTTATTATTAGTGTTGCAATTGTTTCTGTATGTTTGGTTTTTGCCTCTTTAAGCTTCATGTAGAAGTTATGACTTGTCATTTTTTTTTTTTAATTTTTCTAGTGTCAGACACTTAGCTGGGACTCCACAAATATTTATTGAACTGAGCTCGCTACCACATTTTCAATTAAACAGATATTTTGGGAAAGATTATTTGTATACCTTTTCCTGTTTGTATCAGGTAAAAAGTACATTTGTGTAAGGATTGAGAAGAAACAAAGACAGCAGATTTAGAGGGATAGGAAGACAATCATGCTGGAAGGCAGTCAGAGGAAGCTTGTGGGCCTGTCTTGAGGATGGGGCCTGTCTTAAGGAATTGATTTATATCTCAGGAGTTGAATAAGGTGATTGCAGTACAACCATGATGTCCTGAAAGGAAATGAAAAATGTTCCAGGACAAAGGATTTAATCCTATCTTTCAGTGCCATCTGACATTTAAATATGTTCATACCCGGATGGTTTGAGAACCAGTCTACATAGAGATGAGAGACTGAATTAAATGAATTCTGAGCACTCTTTGGACTCTAACTAGATGAGATAGACTGGTTAGGCCTCTTGAATGTTTACACAATCTGCATTTCAGAATAAATTAACACATATACAAAGGTTTTAAAATATAACAACCCATGTTGGGCTCCAGCTCAAAGCCTTCTAAAGTACATGTGCATTTGAGTTCATTAAATTCAGAGTTCATAGGGGAATCAAAGTCTCAGCCAAAGCAAGGCTTAGAAAATTCTTTAACATATTTCAGATTTTGGAATGCAATCTCTGGACAAGTGTGCTTTGGGTAGGTGAACCTAAGTCACAGGTGTAGTCTCATGCTCTCATCCTCTTCCCCTTCGGGTTGAACCTATAGACTAATTTTTTGTTGTATTCATTCATTGCAGGTTTATTCCTTTGTTGAACCCTCTCCAGAGCCAGGAGATTCTCATGCTTTACTGAAACAGCTATTAGACTCTTTTCTCCCTCTTCCCCTTCTCTTTCCCTTAATCCTAAAATGACTGGCAAATTACAATCTTAGAGGCAATTTCAAATCCTCCTTATATTCCACTAAATTATTTCATAAGTAGGTTTGAATGAGGATGTTGCTAACAATTAATTTGTAGTTAGGGAACCAAGACATAAATGCTCACTGGTGGGTGCACCATGAACTTCATTAAGCCAATGTAAAGGGGAATCATAAATACCATATTTTATATTTCTTCAAACACTTATCAAGATGGCTATTTTCTGTTGAACAACTTTTACTACCTCACTGGACACCAAAGATTGTTGTGGCAGAGCTGGGAAGTACCTATTTGAACACTTGGTCATTTACAGCAGTCAACATTTACTCTCAGATTCTTCCAGATATATGTGATGATGCCACAAAGTAATGAATCTATAATCTTCTACTCATTAAACATAAACAAACAAGACTCAGCCCCAGTTACATGCCAGGGACTTAGAAAGGCATGGGGAAATATGACCTTTGTTCTTAAAGAACATACAGTCTGTTAGGTAAAACCAAAATGAAAATGAACACGTTAAATAAAAATCTCATGAAACCAAGCAATTGTTACAAAAGAGGCATGAATAGCTCAAAAAGGCCTGGGAGAGGGACCCACTAGGAAACCCTATCCTGGCTATTCAGAGCATGGACTTTGAGCACGAATAGTCTGAACTCAAGTCTTGACCCTTCTTTGTAGCTCTTTGACCTTGAACTAGTTGTCTAATTCTCTATTCTTGTTTCCTCATCTGAAAGTTGAAGCGAGTAATAGTGTATGCCACATAGCATTGTATGAGGATTACATGGTTGATATTTGCAAAGTCTTTAGAGGAGTGCATGACATATTCTAATTCATTTTATTAGGGCATAATAATACATAGTCTAAGCCTTAGTATATATCAACAGCATTTCACACAGTTGATATTATACTTTTGGTTTTGCTGTTAAATCTTGACATAAAATGAATTTGAATGGCTACATCAAATACAGTGGTGAGCACTAGAAAGCTAATGCCCCATCTTTATAATGTCTCATGTATTAATTTATTGATAATGTCATAAGCACCAAAGTTTACTCAGTGCCAGGCTCTAGGTAAAAGAACCTAGCATTGAGATTATGAGGAAATTTTCCTCTTCAAAACGAACTCCAAGTTTAGTAGACAAAAAAGGCATATGGCTTCAATGTACAATTGTAATGGGAGAAATTATCATGTGGCATTAGGAGAGCAGAGTAGGTTTGCCTAAGCCAACCCAGGAGTCTCAAAGAAATTTCCCAGGGCATACCAGACCAGAACCAAGTGTTAAAGGATGCATCGAAGCTAGTCAGGCAAAGCTGTGATAAGCAACATCACTTTGGTGAGAACTGAAAGAATTTCTGGTGTGGCCCTGATGAAGGCAGAGAGCAGGGACTAGCAGGATCTGGAGGGTAAGCAAAAGTCATACTGCTCCAGAGCTTCTGATTGGCATCTATCTTGTAGACCCAAGAAATCAGTAAAGCGTTTTATTAGGGGTATGTTATTTGAATTTCTATGAAGTAAAGTGACCTTCCCAACATAGTGACAGAATGAGAGAAACAAAAGAGTGAAGGTTGACAAACCTCCCAGAATGACAGAGGAAACAAAGGTGAGCAGTCTGTGTTGGAGTTCAGAATGGGAACCAGTCTGGCGGCTTCTCCATAGAGAAGCACAGGAATTCACGTTCAGTAGGCTTTCACATGGTTTGACAGACCCAAACAGGTTGACAATACTGCTGACCTTCCCTGTAAGGTCCCAACATAATTTTAGCCAGTTTCCTTCCTTGCATTTTCTAACCTTAAGAAAAAAATATTAAAGCATCTTGTTATGCTATGCCCAGATCCCACTAGAAAGTTCCATAGCCAATGTGAGAAAAACTGATGCACAATATGTGATGTACAGGGACTCACTGACAAATGAGGCAGAATGGTTTGTGGAGATTATTACAAATGAGGCAGAATGGTTTGTGGAGATTATTTATATTCTAGATTGGAAATTGTAATGATCACTGACAACACTGAAGATAAACCTGACTTTGCAAAAACATTGCTTGCATGTTGATTCCAAAGAAAAGATTTAAATATGGTAAACAATAACTTATTTTGTCATTTTAGGGCAGGCAAAAACCTTCTGGTACCAATGTTCTACCTTTAGGGACACTCTAAAGCCTTCTATTTTTCCGTTAGAGAAAAGGCTAATTATTTCCTCAAGATATCTGCTTGCTGAAGTCAGCACCAGATTTCAAGTGTCAGGGAATGTTTGTGACCCAGCTAGAACAAAGCTCCAAGATATCACATTGTTTTGTTATTTTCACTCTGATGCATACCATCTCTCAGGTGATCTGTAAAGAGAACTTGGGGAAATAGATTGAGGATGTCTCCCAGACCCTACTTTATAGATGAGGAAAGGGAGATGGGACATATTATCTTGATACAGTATGATGGCTATTAGATGGTAGTTGTATTTTTTCACCCCAAATAAATAAAGCCATTTGTTGAACTATGAAGAAGGCAAGCTCAGTATCAGAATGCTGTTTTGAGTTCAATGTAGCTGAATCTCACCTGGCACAGACACTGTTTGTGTGATGTTGGTCAAGTAATGATCTCTCGACCTTAGCTTTCTCATCTGCAAGACAAGGATATTTATAACTATCATGTGGGACTATTACAGAATTAAAAAGTTTGTTGTATATAAAGTGCCTTGCTTAGTGCCTGAATCATAAATTGTGGATTAATCCTAGACTTTTTAAGACATTAGTGTCATTTCCCTTTTCTATCACAATTTTATTTTTTATTCTATTTATTTATTTATTTTTAATTTTAAAGGTGTGGCGTACAGTTCAGGATTAGGTATACAAGTGGTCATCATAGAGATAAAGTTTGGGCCTCCCTTTGGTCCCACTTTGCCTGGTTTGAGATCTGGTATCCTTCCTTATTAATGTTAATCCCCCCTCCCCACCTTGGCAGTTTCTGGCTACTGCCAATCCTTTCTTATAGTATTATGGTAAATCATCAAGGTACCTAGTTCTTTGTTTATGTGATAAATCACTGAGTATCATACACTCTAACTTCATCTAAGTTGCTGTGAAGTCCATAATTTTGTTCTTCTTTAGGACTACATGATATTCCATCATGTATATGTACCACATTTTTAAAATACAGTCCAATTTTGATAGGCATCATGGTTAAGTCCATGCTTTTGCAACTGTAAATAGTGCTGCAATCAAAGTGCCTGTGCAGGTATCTTTTATGTAGGGTGATTTAAGTTCCTCCAGATATATTCCCAGAAGGAAGATTGCTGGATCATATGGAAGGTCAATATCTAGTTCCTTCAGAAATTGCCACACTGTTTTCCATAGAGGTTGAACTAGTTTGCATTCCCAACTATGGTGTAGAAGCATTCCCATTTCTTTCCCTCCTTGCCAACATCTGTTGTTTTTTGTTGTGTTAATGATGGCCATTCTTACTGGAGTTAGGTCCTATCTTTATGTGATTTTGATTTACATTTCTCTGATTATTAGTGAAGCTGAGCATTTTTTCATGTATCTGTTGGCTGCTCATATGCCTTATTTTGAGAAGTGTCTATTCATGTCTTTTGCCCATTTTTTAATGGGGCTGTTTACTTTTTTTTCCTTTTGGCATGTTTGTGTTCCTTATAGATCCTGGATGTTAGGCCTTTGTAAGATATTGTCAGTTGGCAAATATTTTTCCACATTCTGTGGGCTGTCTCCCCACTCTCTTGATGGTTTATTTTGCTTTGCAGAAGCTTTTCAGTTTGATGAGGTCCCACTGGAAGCAAAACCTTAATTTTTCAAACAACTTATCTTCAACCAAGCCTCCAACAACTACCACTGGGGAGAGGAGAAACTATTCAGTAAATAATGCTGAGAAAACTGGCTGACTACATGCAGAAGAGTGAAACATGACCTCTACCTATCACCATACACAAAAATCAGCTCCAAATGGACGAAAGACCTAAATGTGAAACCCAAACTTTAAGAATCTTAGTAAATGTAGGAGACACCCTTGTGGAAATTGGAACTAGAAGCTAATTCCTGATCAAAACCTCAAGATAAAATTCTATCACAATTTTAGAGCGTTTTTAATTCCTGCTTGCATAAAAGTAGCTTTTGTAACTTTAAAAATCTCTAACTTTACTTGACTCTGTTGCAGAGGGGGTTTATGAATCTCATCTGCCTATGGGAAAGTTGAACTGACTAGCATTGTGTAACTGGACTGAGGACTGGGTTGTGTGAGCAAAAGCAAGTCATGACACACAAGGTTCCCCCATCACTGCTTCATGACTTGAGCCGTACTTACAAGTAAGTTTTCAAAGGGATTGTGAGAAAATATCTATAGAGTCATTATGACTCCCACTACTAATGTTTTCCTTCAAGAGATGCCCAAGGGCATTGTCAACTCTGGTTTCTTACTGGGTGAAGTTTCAATTTTTCTTTTTTCTTTTTAATTTTTGAGAACAAAGCTAAGGAGTCAAGCTTGCTTTGACTTTGTCCCAAATTCAGATCGTAGTCTAGTCACTTCATACCCTCCAAGACCTCACATATCCAGACAGAAACTGATAAATCCAGCATGATATTCCTCTGCAACTCTGGTCATCAGACTCTACAAAAATTTATTCAATAGCTTCCGTTTTTCTTAAAGAAGGAAAATTGAAAGTCACTGGCTTGAAATTCATGATCTAATCTCCAATTACTTACCTGCCATATCTCCTTCAACAAGTGTGAACCCTTCGTATGGTAGCCTTTGCAACTCAGCCATTCTACCATCACCCAACAAATATTTCATACATGTTGCTTCTTTGCCTAAGAGGTACATCAGTTTCTCCATCCCCTTTGCCTCCTTCTCCAGAAAAATACTGGATCGTTCCTCAGAACCCATTTCTGTGAAGTTTTCCTCAGTCCCTCAAGCATTCTTTGGCTTTTCTTCCTTATGTTGTCACAACTCCTTGCATGACTCTCATGAAATAAGCTTGAAATAAGACTGTCTTATGCATCACTGCTTCTCCAGAACTTGGCACAGTATGTGACACACAGCAGGTGGTCACTAAGTAGATGCCAAATCAATAACTTAGCTTCACCTTTGACCTCACAAGTGTGAAAAATACATTCTAATGTATATGCTTAATATCTAATATATACCATGTGCTGTTCTAAATACTTGGGATACCCAAGTGAGGAAAAAAAAAAAAAAGAGGGGGAGGGAAGGGAGCCTGACCTCGTGGTGCTCACATTTCCACGCAATCATAATTTGGTTCCTCCTACATCTCTTTCTATGACAATAAAGTGATTTTTTTCATGCATTTCCTCATTCAGTTCATTCATTCATATAAAAAATTAACATGTTCTGACTATGTGTTGGGTCTAACAGAGCATGAGTGATTCCTATGCTTGGTTTAATTAAATTTATGCAGCATTGTATGATGCAGCTTTGGGACTGTTTCTTTTCCACCATGGAAAAACTGAGACTGAAAGAATTAACTACTGTACTAGAATTCTTTTCACAGCTGGCAATAAAAAACAGACTCAAATGGGATTAAACAATAAGCATTTTATTATTTCATATAACAAATTTCACAGATAGGGGAAATTTCAGGGTTGCTTCTGTTTTCAGATATTATACATAAGGTCAAGATGGTTTTTATCAGCTCTGCTCTGCCACTCATGTTGTTGAATCCAACTGCTCCTTTCCTGCTTTTAAAATGGCTGCCAGCCGGGCTCGGCTCGGTGGCTCAACCTGTAATCCCAAGTTTGGGAGCCTGAGGTGAGTGGATTGCCTGAGCCCACAGGTTCGAGACCCGCCTGGGCAACTTGGTGAGACCTCATCTCTACAATAAATCAGAAAATCAGCCGGGCGTGGTAGCGCGTGCCTGTAGGCCCAGCTCCTTGGAAGGCTGAGGCGGAAGGCTCGCGGGAGCCCAGCAAGTCGAGGCTGCGGGGGCCGGGAGCGGCCACTGCACTCCAGTCTGGGCGACAGAGTGAGACTCCAACTCAAAAAAATAAAATAAAATAAAATGGCTACCAGAAGCATCAGGGCTCTGGTGCTTTCTTTATAATAATGTAGATGGTGAATGAGAGACATAGGAGGGAGAGAGATTCAGTAGCCAGTCTTAAAAAGTCAGTAGCACCCTTTTCCACACAAGTCATTAGCCAAAATTTTGTCATACATTCATTACAAATCAGTTCATTGTCAAAGAACATGGAATAACTTTTAGACTATTCCCATAGCTTGAGATCTGAGCTCAGTTCTCCAACTTATGTTGCATCAGAGAAATATTAGAATATTATTTTAGAGTAGACGCTGGAGAGTCAACCACAACATCCTCTATAGGTAAAAACCAACAGGAGGAAGAAACAGAATGTTACTACAGGACTCAGGGGCACTAAGGATCAAACCTGGGGAAGTGGCTCTTGTCATAGTAAAAGGGGGGAAAAACCAGCACAGGGATTGGAGAATAAAGCCAAAACTTCAGGATCTGGAATGACAAAAATAATGTGGAAAACAGTCATCAGTGATAACCTGGGCGAGGCCTGAGAGCTCAAGACTACTAATATGAGTGCATGGGGTAGGGGTGCTGTAATTCTTTGTTGCAGACACCTGGGTGGCACAAAATATTGGAATCAAGGCAGACTGCTGAAGATGATTGAATAAATATCCTGCTATAACAGTCAACTGAATTTTGAGGGGGATAGGACATTTTTGGCTAGACTGTCTCCATGCTGGTTGTATGGCTCATGGGTATTAGATGCAGAAACTATGAATATTATTTTTCACTTTATAGAAAGAAATATCATCTTTGTTCACTTTTTAAATTCTTTTTATATTCTGATAAACAACTGAGGTTTTAAAATTATCACACTTTAACTTCACTAAAGCTTTTATTAAAAGATTGACAAGTTGTGCTACATTGGGAGTGTAATAGATATAATTACTTGGTAAAACATTTTAATGATATCAATAAAGACAAATACATGCAGCCCTATCACCAAAAAAGTTATTTCTAGATATAGACTAGGTATGTACCCAACAGAAAGTCATATGTTTCATCACAAGAAGGCAAAGCTGTTCAAAAAGCACTATTTTATAATAAAGCCAATAGGAAAGTGACCCAAATGTCCATCAAAAATAGACAAGACATAGAATTTCCAGAATGGCAGGGTAAGGAGCTTTACAGAACTTCTCACCAGCAAAGTAGCAATTAACTGGTAAAAAATATATTCAAAAATAATTTAAGGTCTCTGGAACTTGCCTTAAGCATATACAGCAAAGAGAAAATATTCATTCAAGAATATCTATTGAATCTCTGTAAAATTAGCAAGAGTCAGTGGCATTTGAGCCATTATTTGCTCCATTAGCCACCTCTTTCAAATCCATGCTGCAGAAGCTTTCCTGTGGATGTGTGTAGTCGAGGAGGTGAGGGGCCACCTCTTTTTCAGCTCTCAGTTTGGGGCTATGGTGTCACCCCAGGAGGAGCAGGAAGTAGTGTTTATCACCCCCCACCACCTCAGTGCTGCAGAAGCTCTATTCTAGGCAGGTGGGCCAGAGAAGACTATCTTTCTTCCATTACCCAGTCCCCACTTCTAAGGCATAAGCTCTACCCTAGCTGAGGCAGGCGAGAGTACTGTGGTTTCTATATCCCCTGCCTTAGATTATTTGTAGGACTGAGATTCCACATCTTGAAGAGCAAGCCAAGAAAATAAGGGCTGCCCCTTCCCCAGTGCCCATTACAGAGAGAGGCATCATTGAGGAAAAAGGGGACCCCCCCCCCCACACACCAAGCACAACACTGATGCAGTGATGCCAGGGCTCTGCCTAAGGGAAAGAGTGAGTCATAAGCATAAAGAGCTCCCCAGCAGCGTTTCAAGGGGGCTTACTTGAGGGCTGACTTGACTTCAAACAGGGTGGGCGAAATCTGTGTCTAAATATGTTGTTCAAAATAATGAAAATCTTGCTGGAAAGTAATGAAGAGAAGGTTAATGGTTGCAAGATGTACGCAAAATGGAGGGCCCAGAAGTTTAATAGAACCAGGGAAGGCAGAGGCCAAGAGCTTTCCTGGGATCCGAGTCAACTTTGGGGCCAGGAGGGTTGTGAGCATGTGAGAAACTGCACCCATTCAGGAGTATTTAGAGGAGAAACTTAGGTGGACTTGAATGCATTTCCTAAAAGGCAAAGGGACAACAACAATGGGAAGCTTTGCTAGCACAGGGGCTTAAGCACATTCTCAGACTAAACACTAAGAATCATAAACTGTTTTAACCCAAGGCTGCTCCTAGTAAGTCTGGCTTAAAAATAAAGTCACACTTAACCCTAGCAGTGTGCAAGACTGTGCATATGCCCAAGGCTGTACTCTCAGGAGTAATCACAGAGGGAACATGGTACAGAAAGATGTAAATGCCTCAAAATATATACCAGCCTAAAAGCAAATGCTCCTCCAATGATAAAGGGTAAAAACGTAACTGGCTAAGATGCTCTAAGCACCACCTTTAACAAATAAATAGCTTATGTTGACCCTGGCATGACCTCTAGAGAGCAAGCCTAAAAGATAAAAATGTGGAGAAAGAAAAATGAGCAAAAATGGGAGAAGTTGCAAATTGCAAAGGAAATAAATGTAGTAGATTTAGTTTCAACCACATCACTAAATACATTTTTTAAAAACTACCAAGCAAGCAACAAGAACCTCTGGGAAGAGGAAATTAGTATCCAAAGTTGCTACAATGCATTATTTTAAACAGCCAGTTTGTAACAAAAATTATAAGACATGTAGATAAATAGGAATGTGTGACCCATATACCAGAAACAGCAAACAAACAAATCCAGCAGATACTAGGAACTTCCCTTGAAAGTACACTTAGCAAAGAAAGATTTCAAAGCGGTTATTATAAATGTGTTTATAGAACTAAAAGAACCCATGTTTTAAAAGTTAAAAGAAAGTCTAACGACACTGTCTAATCAACAGAGAATATTATAAAAGAGATAGAAATGCTAAAAATATCAACAACTGAAAAGTATGATATAAATAAAAAATTCAGTGAAGTGGTTCAATGGTAGATTTGAACTGCCAGAAGTGAATCAGTAAACTTGAAGACAGGTCAGTAAAGATTATGTAATATAAAGAACAGAGATGAAAAAATAAAGAAAAATGAACAAACCCTCAGAGAATTGTAATACACCATGAAGAGTACCAAAATATCTGTAAAGAAATATGAGAAAGAGAGGCAAGAAAGAGGGGGAAAGTTTAAAAGAAGGTATGGTTGAAGACTTACCAAATTTATTACAAAAGCAGTAATCCATGTATCCAGGACACTCAGCAAATCCACATAGGATAAACATAAACACAGACACATCATGAAATATGGACAGAGAATCTTGAAACCAGCAAGATGAAAATAACTTATATAATACAAAATAAGCTTATAAAGAGCTGGCTTTTGATCAGAAACAATGAAGTTCAAGAGGCAGTGAGATGACATAGTAAAAGTACTGAAAGTAAAAATCTGTCTTCCAAGAATCTTATATCCAGCAAAACTATCGTTCAAAATTGAAGGCAAAGTAAAGACATTCCCAGATAAACAAAAGACGTGAATGGAAGTTCTTCATACTAAAAGCAAAAGATATCAGTAAGTAATTAAAATCCTCATGAAATACCAGAAACCAGCAGTGAAGGTAGTTATGTTGATAATTGCAAAAGACAGAGTAACTGCATATTTTTTCTTTTTTTCTGTTAACTGATTTAAAAAACAGTTGTATAAAGAAATATATATAAATAACACATACACACACACACATATATATATACACATATATATTTGTGATATTAGGCCTATATAGATATAAATGTATTTCTTTTTAGCACTAACAGCACAAATGGAGTAAGTAGGAAAGAATCTGTACTGGAGAAATAAAGTGGCCACTCAAAACTTCAGGAGAAAAATGAAGATAACCAGAAAGGGTAAATAAGATTAGTATCTAATGGCTATAATAATGTATTACTGAGTTTTTAACATACATAGACATAATACATACAAAAATAGTCAAGGAAATGAGGAGGAAATAAGAAATGAGTAATATAGGAATACAATTTCAATATTTAACTGTATTATGGGTAAAATTGTGTCCCCCAATAAGGCATTTTGAAGTTTTAACAGCCAGTAACTGTGAATGTGGCCTTACTTGGAAATAAGGTCTTTGCAAAATATAGTCAACATGGGACGAGGTCTTATTGGATTCGTGTAGGTGCCAATGAAATGACTAGCATCCTTATAAGAAAAAGCATAGACACAGAAACACACAGAAGGAAGACATTTGATAAGAAGGCAGAGATTGGAGTTTTGCTTCCATGAACCAAGTAATACCAAGGACTGCTGGCACCCCCTAGAAGCTAGAAGAGACAAAAAGAGATTCTTTTCTGGAGCTTTTGAAGGGAGCACACACCCTGTCAACTCTAGCCTCCAGAGCTGTAAGAGAATAAATTTCTGTTGTTTCAAGTCAACCAGTTTGTAATACTTTATTACAGCAGCCCTAGAAACCTAATGCATACTGGAACTAAGTCACATATATTTGTAGTAGATTCCACTAAATTAAGATAGTTATAGGAAGTTCTAGACCAATCACTAATAAAATAGCTTAAAATATAGTTTTAAAAATTGTCAAAGGAATTAAGATGTGGCCAATAAAATATTTACTTAAAACAAACAAGCAAGCCGGGCTCGGTGGCTCAGCCTGTAATCCCGCGCCTTGGGAGGCTGAAGTGAGTGGATTGCCCGAGCCCGCGGGTTCGAGACCCGCCTGGGCCTTGGCGAGACCTCATCTCTACAATAAATCAAAAAATTAGCTGGGCGTGGTAGTGTGCGCCTGTAGTTCCAGCTACTTGGAAGGCTGAGGTGGAAGGATCGCCAGAGCCCAGCAGGCTGAGGCTGCGGTGGCTGGGAGCGGCCACTGCACTCCAGTCTGGGCGACGGAGTGAGACTCCAACTCAAAAAACAAAACCAAAAACAAAAACAAACAAGCAATAAAGGAAAAACAACACAAAACACAAGACATATAGAAAATAACAAATCCATTCATATGTAAATCTAACTGCATCAATTATAAGATGAGGTGTGTATAGATTTAACAACCCAATCAAAATGTAGAAATAGTCACATTGAAAAAATAGGCCATGTGTTTATATCACAGAAGATACACTTTAGAGTCAAAGATACAAATCATTTGAGAGGAAAGAATGAATAAAGACACATACCATGCATATGGTAACAAAACAGAGCTAGAATGGCTACTAATATCAGATGAAATTGACACTTAAAAATGATACTAGATAATAAAAGAACTATTTCCTAAAGATTTTTTAAAAAATTATATAATTATAAATATATATATATCTATCTAATATCAGAACCCCAAAATACATGGCAGTAACTGACAAAACTGAAGAGAGAATTAGATAAACACCCTACTTTCAACAATGGATGGAATAACTAGGCATACTCTCATCAATGAAGTAGAAGACTTCAAACAACACTTCAAATCAACTATAACTAACAGACATCTATAGGGCATTTCATCAAACAGAAGCAGAATATATTTTTTCATATATATATATATATATATATATATATATATATATATATATATATACATATGCAACATTATCTGAGATAAACCCTATGCCAGGCTATACAGTAAACCTCAATACATTTTAAAGAATCAAAACCAATAAATTATGCTATTTAAGTGCAATAAAATTGAATTAGAAATCAACATTATAATTCAATTCAGAATATTTACAGCTATGTGAAAATTAAATACACACTCCTAATTACCCATTGAGCCAAATAAGAAATCAGGGCAAATCAGGCAGGAGAAAGAAATGAGGGGTATTCAAATAGAAAAAGAAGTTAAATTTTTCCTCTTTTCAGATGATATCATTCTATACCTAAAAAACCCTAGAGATCCTGCCAAAATCCTCCTAGCACTGATAAATGACGTTAGTAAAGTCTCAGAATACAAAATCAATGTTCAAAAATCAGTTGGATTTATATACATCAACAACAAGCGGGCTGAGAATAAAATGAAAAACATAATCCCATTTACCATAGCCACACACACACACAAATAAAATACATTGGTATTCATCTAACCCAAGAGGTGAAAATTGCTACAATGAGAATGAAAAAGCACTGCTCAAAGAAATTACAGATGACACAAACAAATGGAACAACATCCCATGCTCATGTTCATGGATTGGAAAAATCAATATCATGAAGATGTCCATACTATCCAAAACAATCTACAGATTTCATGCAATCCCTATCAAACTACTAGCAACATTTTAACAGACCTATAAAACACAATACTTAGACTCATTTGGAAGAAAATAAAAGCCTGAATGACTAAAACAATCCTCAGCAAAAAGAACAAACCTGGTAGCATCACACTCTCAGATTTCAGATTTTACTACAAGTCTATAGTAACCAAAACAGCATAGTACTTCTACAAAAATTGACACATACACCAATGGAACACGATAGACAAACCAGAAATAAAACTACAGACCTTCAACCAACTCATCTTTGACAAAGCTGACAAAAATAAACATTGGGGGAAGGAATACCTATTTAGCTGGGAAAAATGACTTAACACATGCAGAAGAATGAATCTGGTCTTCTACCTGTCACCATATTTTTAAAGTGAACTAAAAATGGACCAAGGACTTAAATGTAAAACCTCAAACTATAAGAATCTTAGAAGAAAACATAGGGGACACCCACTTGGTCATAGGCCTAGCAATGAATTCATGGCCAAATCCTCAAAAGCAAATGCAGCAAAAACTAAAATTGATGGTCGGAACTTTTCAAGCTAAAAACTTCTGCAACAGCAAAATAAACCATAAAGAGAGTAAAGAAACAATCCACTGAATGGGGGAAAAAGCATTTGAAAACTATGCATCTGACAAAGGCATAACTTCTACAGTCTATAAAGTGCTCAAATAAATCAACAGAAAAAATGAATAAATCCATTGCAAAGTGGGAAAAGAACATGAACAGACAGTTCTCAAAGGAAGATATCCAAGTGGCCAACAAGCATATGGAAAAATGCTCATTTCATTAATAATCAGAGAAATGCAAATAAAAACTACAAGAAACTATCTCATACCAGCCAGAATTACTAGTATTAAAAAGTCAAAAAATAACATGTGTTGGTAGACTGCAGAGAGAAGGGAACACTCATACACTGTTGGTAGGAATGTAAGGTAGTTCAACCTTTGTGGAAAGCTTTACGGAGATTTCACAAAGAACTAAAATCAGAGCTACTATTTAACCCAGGAATACCACTTCTGGGAAGATAGCCAAAGGAACAGAAATCACTCTACCAAAAAGAGAACTGCACTCACATATTTATTGCAACACTAGTCACAATAGCAAAAACAAACAAACAAACAACAAAAGCAACAACAAAACAGCCAATCCAGATGCCTAACAAGGGTGAACTGGATAAAGAAAATGTGGTAAATATACACTATAGAATAATAAGCAGCCATAAAGAAGAACAAAATCATGTCCTTAACTGCAACATGAATGCAGCTCAAGAACATCATTCTAAGTGAATTAACATAGAAACAAAACACTGAATTTGAATACTGCATGTTCTCACTGAAAAGTGGGCAGCTAACATTGGGCAAACATGGACACGAGGACAAAAGCAACAGATACTGAGCACTGCTAAAGAAGAGAGAGAGGGAGAGGAAATAAGAGATTCAAAACCACCCACTGGGTACCAGGCCCACTACTAGGTATGGGAAGGGCTTGGCAGAAGTTCAACTCTCACCTACAGACAATATACTTATGTAAAAATCCTATACACGATGGAATACTATGCAGCCATAAAAAAGAACAAAATCATGAATTTTGCAGCAACCTGGATGGAGCTAGAATCTATAATACTAAGTGACCTCTCACAGAAACGAAGATCTGAGTACCACATATTCTCACTCATATAGTGGACCTTGATCATCTAATGCACTACTATAAGAAAATGACTGACAGTGTTGGGAAACTATGGGGGGGAGGGAGATGGGACTAATAGTAGTAAACATCTGGCTGGAGACGGGGAGACACCAATTATCAACAAGGGGGCCTGAATGAAGCATATTTGTATACCTAACCCTTGAGTGTACCCCACAATATCAAAATAAAAAAATATCGATTATAAAAAAAAAATTCTTACTTTTACCCCATAACTCTAAAATTTTAAAAAAGAAAATACTTTGAAATGAATGAAAATTAGAACTCATGAAATGCAGTTAAAATTACATAGAGGAAAATGTATGGCTGTAAATGTCTGTATCACTAAAAAGAAATGCCTCAAATAATCTAACCTTTCACATTAAGAAGCAAGGAAAAGAAGAGGAAACTAAATAAACTAAATCTAAAGCAAGGAAAGGAAATGAAATAACTATAGAGCAGAAATAAATTAGAGAATGGAAAAATAATAGAGAAAATTAATGAAAGCAAAAGTTGACTATTTGTAAAGATCAAGAAAAATGTCAAAACTTATGCTAGACTAAACACGAAATAAAGGGGAAGATTTAAATTACTAATTTAGGAATGAAAGAAGGACTTCACCACTAAATTTACAATATTAAAATGAATTGTGAGAGTACTATGAACAATTCTATGACAATAGCTTAGATGAAATGGATAAATTTCGAGAAAGACAAACAAAACAAAATGGACTGAAGAAAAAATAAAATATCTGGACAAATTTAGAACAAATAAAGAGATTAAATTTGTACATTTAAAAACATAACAAAACAAAACTTCCCACAAAGAAAAGCTCAGGACCAGATAGCTCCACTGGTACACTCTACCAAAGATTCAAAGAAAATTTAGTACCATTTTTTCACAAATTCTTTCAAAAATTAAATGAGGAGAAAACACTCAATGTGTTCTAATTACCCTATTACCTAAATCAGAAAAAGATTTCATAAGAAAAGTACAGAACTTATATCCTTATGAACATAGATGCAAAAATGGTTAGCAAATACTAGCAAACTGAATCCAATAACATATACAAAAATATTTTACACCACAAGATGGGGTTTAAACCAGGGATGCAAAGTTGGTTGAGTATCCAAAAACCAATTAGTGTAAAACACAGTGTTAACAGAATAAAAAACAAAAACCATATGATCATATGAATAGATAAAGAAAGGCATTTAACAAAAGTCGACACTTTATCATTTTAAAAAGTATTTAACAAACTAGAAATTGAAAAAAACATCCTGAAAGTGTTAAAGGACATCTATGGAAAACCCATCACTAACATCACAAATAATGGTGAAAGAGTAAATGCTTTCCCTTTTAGATCAGAAATAAGACAAGGATGCCCACTCTTACCACTAATTTATATTGTCCTAGAGGTTCTAGCAGGGGAATTAAGCAAGAAAAATGAAGAAAGTTATGCTGATTGAAAAGGAAAAAGTAAAACTACTTCTATTCTCAGATAATATTATAAATAGAAATTTTAAAGGAATCAACTAAAAATCTATTAATAAGCTAATAATTTCAACATTTCTGAAGAATATACAACCGGTATACAAATATAAATTTCATTTTTGTACACTAATAATATTTTGAAAAGAAAATTAAAGCAATATTATTTACAATATCACCAAGAGGAATAAAATAATTTAAGTAAAAATTTAACAGAAGAAGAGCAAATCTTGTAAGCTACCACTATAAAACATCAATGAAAAAATTAAAGATTTAATAAATGGAAGACATCTCATATTTATGGATCAGAAAACTTAACATTGTTAATATAGAAAGCCTCCCAAAAATGTCCTACAAATTCAGACAAAATCAGGCATATTCCGGGTGATATGGCTAGAGACTGATCTGCATCTACAAATTCAATTCTTTGCCAAATCTAAGCTGTCTTTTTTGCAAATATTGATAAGCTTATTCTAAAATTCATATAGAAATGTATAGAACCTAGAATAACCAAAACAAAAGATGAGCAAAGATAGAAGACTCATAATTACTGATCTGAACTTATTACAAAGATATGATCGTCAAAACAGTATGGTACTGCCATAAAGATAAGACATATCAGTGGAATAGAATTGAGAGTGAAGAAATAAACCCATACATCTATAAAACTGACTTTTGACAAAGGTTCCAAGACTACTCAATGAAAAAATAATAGTCTCTTCAACAAATAGACTGGGAAGACTGAATATCTACCGGCAGAAGAATAAGTTTGGACTCTTTCCTAACAGAAAATAAAAAAGATTAAGTCACAATGAATCATATATGTAAGAGCTAAAATTATAAAGCCCTTAGAAGAACACACAGAAGTAAATCTTAGTGACCTTGGTTTAGATCATGGTTTCCTAAATATAACTTCAAAAGCATAAATGACAAAAAAGATAAAAAGATAAACTAGAACATATCAAAAAATGTAAAATACATTAAGAACATAAGAAAGCAACCCACAGAATGAGAGAAAATATTTGAAATCATATAACTGCTAAATGACCTGCACCCAGAATATGTAAAGAATACAACTCAGTAAAAGCATGCATGCACACACAATTAAAATGGGCAAAGATTTTAATAGACATTTCTCCTGTTGTTAAAAGAGGTTGTGCAAATGACCCATCAGCACATAAATAGTTGCTTAATATTATTAGTCATTAGGAAAATATGATTCAAATCCACTAGGAGAGACTGTTTTACACTCATTAGAAAGGTGACAGTAAAAAAGATAGACAACAGCAAGTGTTGGCAAGGGTATGGAAAAATCAAAGCTCTTAGACATTGGTGATGAACATGTAAAATGGTTGAGCTACTTTGGAAAACAGTTTGGCAGTTCCTCAGAAAGTTTATCACAGAGTTACCATATGTCCCAGTGATTCTATTTCTAGGTACATACCTAAGAGAAATGAAAACATACGCTCACACAAAAACTTTAAATGGATAAATCATATGGCATGTGAATTATATCTCAATAATGTTGTATTAAAAAAAGGACTAGAACAGATTAATTGTGTTTCATCTGTACATTAAATACTATACAGAAGTATAAATGAATAAATTTATATAGGAAACATGGTACCATCTTAGAAATATAATGTTGAATAAAAGAAGTCAGACACAAAAGAGTACATGCTATTATTTCACTGACATATATACACTAATCTGTGGGGACAGAAATAGGGATAGTGATCATCTGGGAAGTGGGAAGAAGGGAGTGGCACAGGCCGGGGCGGGAGGGGTCTTCTGATCTGCTGGGAATGTTTAGTTTCTTAATTTGTGTGTTGGCTACATAGGTGAGTTCAGTTTGTGAAATTAGTTGAGCCGAGCCCTGCTGACTTTGTACACATTTCTAAATGCATGTTATACTTCAATAAAGAAGATTTAGAAAACACTCTATATGTCATATCATTTTATTGTGTACCCTTGTTCTGAGCTATGGTGGAGAAGCAGCCAACTGCACAAGATTTTCAGTTTGGCAACATGCTCTTTGTTGATTCAGCATAATATTTAAGAACCACATGCAGAGCCTTTGAAAGCGGACCAGATTTCTGGATCAAGAAAGTGGACTGAACATTGTAACTACTTCTCTTTCCCCAATTACCCATTGAATTGGCAGAAAATATATAACTTTGCTTAAACATAAGGAAGGGAGCCGGCAGTGGACCAGATATTTTGAGATCTCTTGGGAGATAGAAAGCAGATTGAATTGGATTAATTTTTTAAAAAAGGAAGGGAGGAAGGAAGAATTAGAGATTGTATCCCACCACTAGAGGTAAAAGCATCTCCTGCCCAAGGTGTTTCCATAAGACCCTCAAATCTATAGTTATACAATACAGAGAACAGTGGGACAGCCATTGAAGTAATTCATGAAAGAACGAAGAACCACACTGAAATCAGTAGGGCTAGTATAGCCAGACTCTTCACCTCTCTCAGAATTCAGGTCACACAAAGTTGTGGGCGGTTACTTTGTTAAATCACAAAGATTTTTCTCTAAAGTAGACAGTCTACTAAGGATGTAGGACTATGGGGACTTGAGAGAAGCACAGAGCTCGAGTACTGCGGCCTTCCACAGCAGGCACAGAGTCCATCAAAGAAAAGGCAGCTCCTGTAGGATAGAGCACCACAAGTTCTTTGTCCTTTTCTCCATAATTGATGTTGAGAGGTAATCTAAACGTTCGTTACTTAGTTGTCGACTAAGAAGCATCAGCAGCACCTGGGGGCTCCCAGGCTCAACCCTGGACCTACTGAATCAGGTCTTCAGTTTAACAAGAGCCCACGTGGTTCATATGGACCTTAAACATGGAGACACTCGTTCACTAAAACTTTCTAACCTATTCTAACAATGTTGGCCACATCCATACCACTACACACTAGTCGAATTCATTCCACTACATCACTGTGTGTTGGGTGTTCTTCTAGACTTGCAAGAGACAATTCCCTCAGACGTGAGTGCTAAAACTTGAATTAACTTACAGTATTCATCAGGTTTCTTTAAAGAAACAGAACAAACAGAAACCATCTATCTGGAGAGTCATTGATTATGAGGAATTGACTCACTTTGACTAGGAAGCTAACAGGTCTCGAGACCTGCAAGGTGAGTCAGCAAGCCGGAGATCCGGAAGAGTCAATAGTGTGGCTCTCATCTGGAGGCCAGCAGGCTTGAGCCCCAGGAAGAGCTAATGTTTCACCTGGAATCTGAAGATGTGAACAAAGCTGATGTCCTGGACAGAAGGCTGCTGGGCAGGAAGAAGCCTTCTTACACAGGGCAACATCTGTCTCTTGTTCTATTCAGGCTTTCAGTGAATTAGAGGAGGTCCACTCACATTAGAGAGGCCCAGTCAAGTGAACACATAAAATTACCATCACACTTACCAGTTATTTCATTTCTTCAGTATATTTTTTGAGCCCCAGTTCTATGTAAGGGACTGTGAGAAGTGCTGGGGAGTCCATAAAGAACATGTGAATCCTCACAGAGCTTCCAGGTGAACCCATGAACCACACAAGTCTTACGACTGGTTATATTGTCCTATCATTTTCATTACCAGGGGATTAGACAGAACATTGGAGGAAACTGTGAATAATTATGAAAAAGCCCTCTGAATGCATTTTTCTACTAAGATCATATTCTCCACAGCCTTATATTACTGTGTTCCTTTTTTTTCACTTCACTTTGACTTTTTAAAACATATTTGCTTTTGGTTGCTCTCCATATATATTTATCTGTTCAAATTATTTCTAGAACAGTATGGTTGTGTTGATAAAAATCAGAGTACTTGCGATAAAACTGCTGTGTCCAGTGGTGTTTGTGGTGTGTACGCTGGTACACAGGTTAGCCTTGAGGGGGAATTTAGGTTTGGTGGCCATGTGGGGACCAGGAACTCTCCCCCAACTCCTTCTTACCTCTAAGCTCCTGTAGTGTTTTTGTGGTCTAGTTCTATTTCTGGATGCCTGGCAGGTTTTCATTGGCACCTCCTTTTGTTACTAACTGGATTGCATTTTGAAGCCCTAACTTTCACTGTGATAATAACTGGAGATAGGGCCTTCCAAAGAAGAGTAATTAAGGTCATATAGATGACCCTAATACAACGTGACTTGTGTTTTATAAGAAGATGAAGGGACATTAGGAGGGTCTGTGCAGAGAGGAAAGCCCTTGTGAAGACACAGTGAGACAACCACCATCTGCAAGCCAAGGAGAGAGGGTTCAGGAAAAGTCAACTCTACTGATAACTTGACCTTGGACTTCCACCCTCCAGAACTATGATAAATGTGTTTCTATAGTTTAGGCCACCAAGTCTATGGTATTTTGTTACGGCATCTCTAACAGACTAACATATCTTTCTCTGACATAAGCCAAAGGGACCCTTAACTGCTTTCCTCCACCTCAGCACTGAGGCTTACCACTCCAGAGAATGTTAGTCACTCTCACCCTTTGGCCTGGCTGAGTTCAGTTGATTCTCCCGTCCCGCTCCACCAAGTTTCAAGTGTCAAGCATTAATCCAAGGGCAAATAAAGAGACTGCAGAAAGGATCTTCCTTTAAGGGATGGCATTCATTGTTCTATTCTGCTTTTCTAAGACTATTCAGATTTTCTAGGCCCAGCAACATGCTGCATGCAAAGACTCCATAGCTATTGGTTTTTACAGGTTTCTTGAAGCTTCATCTGTCTATGGGTACAAAAGTTGGGGAAAGTAAAGTGCTTTGGGTAAACTCTCTCTCAAACTGTTTTCCTTCTACTCACACCACAATAATCATCAGCACAGAAGACTTCTGTGGCCAAATGTGCAGGTTTCTCCTCACCGACAAGCAGTAAATGCCAGTTGGGTGTCCTTGAATTCAATTCCAACACTAACTACCTGGAGATAGTTTAAGATCCCACAGGAAGAGAACTCAGTCCCACAAGACTTCCCCCCATCCAGACACCAGCCAAAGTCTGGGCCTCCAGAACTTCTGACTGGTTCCAAGTTGGGGTTCCCATGACTCCCTCTTTGGATTCAATTAATTTGCTAGAACGGCTCCCAGAACTCTGGGATACACTTACTTATGTTTACCAGCTTATTATAAAGGATATGACAAAAAATACAGATGAAGAGATCGGGAAAGGGTTGCAGAGCTTTCATGCCCTCCCCAGGTGTACCTGTCTCCAGAAATCTCCATGTATTCAGGGATCTGGAAGCTTTCTGAACTCTGTCCTTTTGGGGTTTTGTGGAGGCTTCATCACATCGGCATGACGGACAGCCACGGCAAAACATGATTGGCTAAAAAGTCCATGGACTAAACCCAGCAAAGTCTGTCTCTTCAGATGTTTATTGGTCTCTCTGTGCAGAATGTCTTCCTCTAGGATATGGGGCAGGACCCTTTCCGGAATGAAGATTTTGATTAGAGTCCTGTCTTGGGCAGGTGAAAGGGGGATAGGAGAAAGTCAAAGAGAGAGGTCTGCTCTGCTCCCGAGACCTAAAATGCCTCAACATTATGACAAAAGACAGCATTATAACAAGGACTATGGGAGTTATGAGCCAGGAACCAAGAGCTAAAGGCATTATCTATATTATTATTGTTGTTGCTGTTGTTATTATTATTATTATTATTATTATTGTGAGCCAGAGTCTCACTCTGTCGCCCAGGCTGGAGTGCAGTGGCATGCTTACGACCACTCCAGCCTCGACCTGCTGGGCTCAGGCAATCCTTCCGCTTCAGCCTTCCAAGTAGCTGGAACTACCACACTCGGAAAATTTTTTGATTTATTGTAGAGATAAGGTCTCAGCAAGTTGCCCAACCTGGTCTTGAACTCAGGCAATCCTCTCACCTTGGTCTCCCAAAGTGCTGGGATTATGGTATGAGTCACTGCAGCCAGTCAGCAATATCTATATTATAACACACCAGCTACCCCTTGGCTTTTGACTACAGATCCCTTACATCAAAATAATATAACAATTAGTAATCATTTGTCCTGTCCATTATACTGTATGGCTGCCTCCTAGGGTAAGACCATCCAGGTTTATAGGCTTTTCAAAAATCTTGTTAGGTACCAAAAGCAGGTTTGATCCCACAAACATATAGCTTCAGTCTTTCAGGAGACTGCTATAATGAAACTAAGAGGCAATGTCACCTCTTGCTCTGAGCCTCTTTCAAGGTATTAATGTAATGTTGAACTTCCCTCCATTTATAACTCATGTATTCTTTCCTTTATCCTCAGCTATATTTTCTCCTTTTCTCCATTAATATCCAAGATGTTCCACCTTTAAAAGGGACATCAGCGTCACCCCTGTGCTGGTCTAGGTTGCAGGCTACCAGTCTAGCAAGTACCTCATCCTCAGTTCATTCCTGTTCAGATAGAATAGGATTACATAGGTGCAGAATGAGTGAGCTATTTTTACCACCTGGCAATATAGCTGCATTCACCTCTAGCCCTAATTTTGCCAGATGAGATAAGGACACAACCCACTCCCTTAGGAATTTTGATACATTTTAAAAATTGTTATAGTTTCTTGCTCATACATCATTCGTACTCCTAGCACTTGTGGTTATAGCCCTGATCCCAGGACCTCTGCTTCAGGTAGGGACAGGGGGAAAAAAAAGGAAAACAAAATACTTTTTTGGTGATGATTTGGGGAAAAAAATATAGTCATTATACCAGTGTACTCCAATCTTGGAAAGAATTACATAGTCATACCAACATCCTCCCTATCCTCTCTCCCACAAATCAACCAGAAAAATCTAGTGGGGACACTATTTTAGTCTCACTGACATTGAATGTGAGCACACACTCATGAAGGTGTACAAGCCAGCCTTTTGTTCAAGTTTCATTACATAGGCATGATTGACGACCATAGACAAATGTGACTGGATAAAAAGCACATGATCTAAACCCAGCAAAGCTTATCTGTTCTTACTTTTCTTGGTCTCTCTGTATATTATTCTTTCTTCTGGGATATGGGGAGATACTCTCTCTGGATGAGGGTGTTTTGACCCACGGTCCAAGTAGAGTCCTATCTTGGACAGGCAAAAGAAGGACAGGAGAAGGTCAAAGAGAGAGAGATTGTTTCCTGAGGTGTAAAGTGTTCCAACATTATAACATAAATGATAACAAGGGCTAAAGAGTTATAACCCAGAGTCTGGTCGAAAACAATGATCTATGTCATAACACCACATAAAGTCCTGCAAAGCCCTTCCTTGTACCTTCCACTGGGGAGTGTGCTGCCTGTGTTCGGGCTCTTGTTCAGCTCGCCTTCCTCCATTTGTGAGTGCTGTACAATGTGTGGTGGGTGGGTGGGGAGGTCTAGGGGAGAATTGAACAAAAGATACTTCTGCCACTTTTCCTCCTGGAAAGCCAGAGAGAATCTCTAATTTGGGCTCTTTTAGCCCTGGCTCCTTCATCTTTCCAGCTTAGCTGCATCCAAGTAGTCCTCAAATCCCCCCTAGAAACAGGCTTCTGATGTCCTGCCTCTTCAGTGCACAGGTATTTCCCCAGTTGGGTCAGATTCCATCAGGAGAAGTGACTGAGATTCAAGTCAGACGGTCTGTGCTTCTTATAGGTACCCAGTCATCAGGAAGAAGTATGAGAGTATACAAAAGTTAGAGGAGGGAAGATGGAGGCTTTTACCCCCAAAATAAGCTTGTATGAAGCCAGGGTTTCAGGGGGGGGAAAGCAAAAGCACATTAGTTATCTGTAGTTTAAAACCCCTCTTTGAAATCTAGCCATTAGATGAAAATACAACCAAGAGACAAATGTCTTGGCATTAATAAAGATACAACCTGCAAAGTCTCAACCTCTTTTTCAGACAGACAGTGACAGAATCTATAACCACACAGATAACATCAGCCGCCTGTTAAATCTCTTGGTTCTCACACTCTCAGGCAGTACTTAGAGACAGATTCTTGTTTTGCTTTAAAATAGATGCTCCCACTGTTGAAAAGTTCCTTAGTGAAAAAGGCCATGGAAACAATGTGCCACAAACTTCCAGGGCAAGTACCCTGCAGTGTCAGGTTGGTACAGTAGAGAGAGGGGACCAGCCTGGACTCAACGTAGCTGTGTGATGTTCACCAAGTGACTTCCTCTTTCTAAACCTTTGTCTTCCCACGTGTACAGAAATATTTATCCCTTGCATGTGTTGTGAAAATTAAACTAGAATACAATGTAAAATGCTGAGCATAGATCAGAAGTAGTCAGAAAATGTGAAGGAATGCCCAACTCTGCCCTGTCCAGTTGCACACCCTTTCCTGAGCCTAGAAGCATCTTTGTGCAGAGGCTGCCCTGGGCTTTAACCTTTTTCTGTCATTCCCCTTGAATATCCAAGTTTGCCACAGCTAGATGCAATTGTTATACGCTTTTCAGAAAACTATGTGGAATAAAAGAGAGTTCTAGCTTTACACAGTATGCAATTATCCCTAAAAATGGACTCCTTGCCTGAAAAGAGAACACCCAGCCAAGAACCTTGTGCATTCTGTTCCGTACACAGACCAGGAATCGCCTGCCTGGTAAAAGTCAACACTTTTAGATGCATTTTGATATTTAAAATTTTATTTGTTGTCAGATTTATTTTTCCTAATTATTAAAGTAGGAAAAATTTTAAGTCGTACAAGTACAAATAAAAAATAACCCCTGAAGAAAAGTGTTATAATCTTGTTAGTACATTTTTGTGTGTGTGCCATTTTCACTCTAGCATCTCCATTATTAAAATAAAAGTCTCCCTCTCAGCGCGTGTGCGCACACACACACACACACACACACACACACACACACAGTGACTGCTCTGTTTTGCTTACCTTTCAAAGGTTGCACATCATAAAAGGCTCGTCTCACATTCTACCTTTCTTCTGAAGGGTTTTCTGAGTATACTGTTAAAACTTTCTCCTCAGCTCTGCCTCTTCCTCGCTTAAACATTTATTGTATGAACCATAGTTACATTACAATTATTTCATCCTCTACACTAGAATGCAAACTCCATGAAGAGGGTTATCTATTGCCTTTCCTTGTATTTCTATACTAGTGGTGAGATTTCCCTGAGGAGGAAAGAAAAGTGTGGAGGCAGGGCTAGATACAACAAAATTGGATAAATTAATAGTGAGTCAAAAGACTCGCCTGCAAGAGAGACAACAGCAGGTAACATTTATTGCTCTTTTCACAGAAAGGAACGACTAGATACCTTCTGGACTTTCTTTCATATATTTGCCGCATTGAAAATTTAATATTTATTTTTTCAGTTGTTCAATATCTGACTCTCTTACGAGGTAAAATTTTCAAGAAGGGGACTCACTCAGTAGTATCCCCTTCCTGTCCCAGAGGACTCACTCAGCAGTGTCCCCAGCACGTTATGCCAGTCCCACATGTGAACGTTCATAGAACAGAGTAACAAAGGCATGCCAGGCACCCTAGAAAAAGGATGTGTCATAAGGAAAGTCACATGACTGAGCACTATTGCGTGCATTTGTATGTCATAGCATTAGATGACCCTGTGGTGTCCTTCATAGGGTAAAACTTTCAGGCAGCATTAGAATCTCTGAGGAAATGTTATAGGGCCATAATTCCCCAAAGAGAAGATGCAGAGCTTTGGGAGAGGGAGAGCCTTCTGCTGTGGGAAGCTTTTCAACGTTCTGAAGACAATGGCTGGGGAACTGGATTCTTTGAATCTTCATGTACTTTTCAAGCCAAGTGATTTTAGAACTCTATGACCAGGTGTTACCATCTCAAGAAGGCCTATACAGTAATAACCACCATAAGGCTTTATTCAACATGCTTGCCTAATACCAATTTCAATTTATTTATTTTTTTTTATGATGGTGAATTTTTTTAATCAATATTTTTATTATGATATTGTGGGATACAGTTAAAGGTTAGGTATACAAATATGCTTCATTCAGGCACCCTTGTGGATAAGGCGTGTCTCCCCGTCCCCAGACAGATATTTACTACCGTTAATCCCATCTCCCGTCCCCCCCCCATAGTTTCCGACCACTGTCAGTTATTTTCTTATGGTAATACGTTGGATGATCAAGGTCCACTAAAGGAGTGAGAATATGTGATACTCAGATCTTTGTTTCTGTGAGAGGTCATTCAGTATTATAGACTCTAGTTCCATCCAGGTTGCTGCGAAATTCATGATTTTGTTCTTTTTTATGGCTGCATAGTATTCCATCATGTATATTTACCACATTTTTTAAATCCAGTCCTCTTTTGATGGGCAGCATGGTTGCATCCAGGTTCTTGCTATTGTGAACAGTGCTGCGATAAGCATACGTGTGCAGGTATCTTTTTTATAGAGTGATTTGAGTTCTTCAGGGTATATTCCCAGTAGGGGGATTGTGGGGTCATATGGGAGGTCAATATTTAGAGCTTTTAGGAATTGCCATACTGTTTTCCACAGAGGTTGCCCTAGTTTGCACTCCCACCAACAGTGTACAAGTGTTCCCTTTTTGCCACACTCTCTCCAGCAACTGTTATTTTCTGAGTTATTGATAATTGCCATTCTGACTGGAGTTAGGTGATATCTCAGTGTGGTTTTGATTTG